>NW_016107938.1:466806-585699 GCF_001604975.1 Cebus imitator
TTTGAGACGGAGTCTCGCTCTGTCACCCAGACTAGAGTGCAGTGGTGCGATCTCAGCTTACTGCAACTTCCACCTCCCGGGTTCAAGTGATTCTCCTGCCTCAGCCTCCCGAGTTGCTGGGACTACAGACGCACACACCACACCTGGTTAATTTGTTGTATCTTTAGTAGAGACGAGATTTTATCATGTTGGCCAGGCTGGTCTCAGACTCCTGACTTCACGATCCACTCACCTTAGCCTTCCAAGATGCCTTTTTATTAATTGCTTGAAATGTGGCTTTTGTTGAAGCTCTTAGCAGGAAAACACAGAACCCCAATGTCAAAATTTGAAGATGATGTTTCAGGCTAGATGTTTTGGGGAAATACAAAGATATATGACAGCATAGTTCCTCCCCTCAATAAATTTTCAGTTGAGTAACTCTAGTTCTTTGGTCTTTACCTTGGAGGAACTACTTTTACCAAAACCACCAGTGACATATTCATGGCAAAAATCCAATGGCCTCATCCCGTTTCTGAGCCTCTGGGCCTCTCAGCCTTCTGCAAGGTAACAGTTCCCTCCTTCAAATCACCTCCCCAGTGTGGGCTTTGGGGTGTTCTGCACATACAGTCAGACTGTTCATGACCTGCCGGGCATCTAACTGAACTGCTTTCCTCCTTCTCAGAATCTCCAGGCCTCACTGTGATATTAATCAACCCCAATTATCTGACCGAAACCCTGAAAGATCTTTATCATGACACCAGTTTTCCTCCTAACCTTGGGCCCAGTGGCCTAGCTGCCCTCTTCAGCCCAAAAAGAGATAAACAACAAAAAACAAACCTCATTGCTGCCTCTCACATCCACCCCATTCCCATGTCCTAATGATTCAAGTGCTCAGTCTTTAGCAGAAACAGGCAGGCCCTCATCCCAGCTCCAATGCAACCACAGCTTCCTCTTCCTGGACGGGGCCTGTCTGACCTACTCACCTGGAGTAGGCTGCCCAAAGTTATAGCTCAGAATACATGTAGTATCTGTGGGCACTTAAAAAAGATATTTCCTAACCAAATGGAAATTTTTTTTTGTAATGTAATTAGCTTCTAAAAGCATAATGTAATCATCCCAACTACTTACTTTGGTCAGAAAATCTTCCTTTTTATCTGTTTTAATTGAAAAGTAAACTGTGTGTATACACACACACACACACACACACACACACACACATTGTGGAATGGCTACATCAAGCATAAATATATATAAAACCTCCCCTTTTTCGTGCACTAAGAATACTTAAAACCTACTCTTCTAGCTATTTTCATGTATGCAATTCACTGTTATTCAGTCACCATGCTGTACAATGGCCCTCTTGGACTAATTCCTCCCATCTAAGACTTTGTATCCTTATACCAGCATCTCCCTAAGCCCTTCACCCCTGACCGTGGTACCCACCATTGTACTACTTACTTTTATGAGTTGAACATTTTTAGGTTCCACATGTGAATGAGATCATGCAGTATTTGTCTCTCTGTGCCTGGCTTACTTCACTTAGAATACTGTCCTCCAGGTTCATTCACGTCATCACAAATGACAGGACTTCCTCTTCTTTAAGGCTGAATCCTGTGATGTGTATCTACCACATTTTCTTTATCCATGTAACCACTGAAGGGGCACTAAGATTGACTTTGGATCTGGGCTATTGTGACTTACCCTGCAGTGAGCATGGGAGAGCAGGCATCTCTTCAACATACTGATTTCAATATTTCTTTGGATATATACCCAGTAGTGAGGTTGCCAGATTGTATAGTAGCTCCATTTTTAATCTTCTGAGGAAGATTAAATCTTCCTCACTGTTTTCCATAATGGCTATCCTACTTTACCTTCTGACCAACAGTGTACCAGGGTTCTCTTTTCTTTGACAGACATGCTTTTTGATCTTTGATTTGTGCATTTCTCCTGCAATCTCTTACTTTCTATTCTATGTCTTTATTACTTTTTCATAGAACTTAAAATAGTGCTGTGCACAAAGTAAGCTACCCATCAGGCAAATAGAGTTTAGACAGCTTTTCAAATCAGGCTGATTTGAAAAAACCTGGTATTAAATCAAGATAAAAAATGTTGGTCTGCACTACCCTAACTGAACATCGACACTGGCCAGATTCAGCTGCCTTTTCCCTCTCCACTTCACTTGACCCCTACGGTGACCTCACTGCTATTGCACATTTTACTTGGCTCTTAACCTTTCCACATGATACTTGATTGCTGCCAGGGTTTAAAAGTGTCTTTTTATCCCAAGGCCTTTCACTTTATTCCACAGGGGAGCAGATCAGTAGAGTCTTCTTAATGATTTGTCCAGCAGCTGCACCCTCTCTTAGGTTCCTGACATGGTGGTGGGTACTGGTCAGTTACTTTGTGGATTGCCTCTGTGTTGGGTTGTCTGATCAGTTACTTTGGGGCTTGCCTCTCTGTTGGGTTGTCTGATCAGTTACTTTGTGGATTGCCTCTCTGTTGGGTTCTCTGATCAGTTACTTTGTGGATTGCCTCTCTGTTGGGTTGTCTGATCAGTTACTTTATAGATTGCCTCTCTGTTGGGTTCTCTGATCAGTTACTTTGTGGATTGCCTCTCTGTTGGGTTGTCTGATCAGTTACTTTATGGATTGCCTCTCTGTTGGGTTGTCTGATCAGTTACTTTGGGGATTGCCTCTCTGTTGGGTTGTCTGATGTTTTCTCCCCTTACACGGAGGTTAGTGTATGTTTGGCAGGAATGCCACTGAGGGCATGTGCCTTCCTCAGTACCACCTGTCTGAGGGATATCCGTGCTCCTGGGAGTGGTGCTGCTTCCCTGAATCACTTGGTTAAGGTGGCATTTGCAAGATTTCTCCATCAGTTGAGATGATGCAAATGTCCTGCTTCTCCTGAAAGCCTTGCCCAGTGGTTTTAGTGTCCATCCGTGGCTCTTGCTGGCACCAATTACTGCTGTAAACTTTACCTAGTGGTGATTTTATATTTTTCTCATTCCTTCCACAATCGTTAACCTGGATTCTTCTATAAGGAAGAATTGTCTCTTCTCTGTTGTTTATTATTTATCTAGTTATTTATTTAATCAATATGGACTTATGGATATTTATTTTTATTCTGTGAATTAGAATCCATTATTCTCATCATTTATTTTGTTGCTCAAATTGCTCCGCTTTTGGCCATTGGAAGCTCCTTCAGGTTAGTCATGTGGCTTCTTGACACATCCCTTTCTTTTTCAAGCACTTCCTTATTTTCTGGCCCCATAAGATGTCTGAGGCTCCTCTGGTATTTTCCCTGCTCCAGCCCTGGAATCAACCACTTCTTCATGAAATATCCTCACATATTTTAATCCATTTCACAGTCAGTTGCATTTGAATCGAGTAGAGATGCCCCTGGCAAGCCGGGAGCTGGCCTCTCTGGCTCTGGCTGTGCCTATACTACCTGGAGCATCCACTGGCACACTTAGGAGCTCACCGGTGTGAGGGGAATGGGCAGAGCTCAGCTTACTTCTGTCTCCCTTGGTGGGTCCTTGTCGCTCACCAGGAGTGCTGGTGAGTGGCCAAAGAAAGAATTGGTGTCCGTGAAGTAATTCCAGCTTCTGCCAGCCTGGGGAGCCTAAAACCAGGAATCAAACCTCAGTCCTGATTTTTCTAAAAATAGCTCTTAAGGAAATAAGATTCAGGAAATCATAAGTCGCTCCACAGAGCTGAAGGCTGCTGCAGCAGCTGGGAAACAGGGACATGCCGTGGGACATGTCAGCAAGTGCGTCCCCGGCAAGCTTGGTATCTAACGTGCAATCCTTACATGGATTCTGTAGAGCTCATGGGCATGTCTAGGCCAAATTTATAAACAAACCATTGAAAGCTAGGCGGTGAACTGCTCTGTACCCCCGGAGCAGGGGCCACCGAAGAGCAATGTGAGAAGCAGTCATGCTGTTGCTGGACAATGCCACTCAACTCTTCCAAAATAAAGCACTGGAAAAATGTCTTGTGATTTTTATCACGGGCAAAACATTAACTAATTGAACTTTTCAAAACTACAGTTTGAATGGCACAAGATGGGCCAGAAGCCCTTGATTTGCCCTTTTGCATTGTTAAAACAAGGCCATTTGTGGCACAGGTTCTCAGATCCGTGAAATGTAGCATCATAAACTGTAAAGATCAGTCCTTTACACTTTCCAGTGTAGGTCAGCTTCTTACAGAGCTGTTAAATGCCAGTCCTGGTTCCTGACTGGCTTTGGGACGTGAGAACAAGGAAGCCAACTGAGTTTTCCTCACTTCTGGGAGAGGCAGTCGTAAAAAAAAGCAGTTTAAAGCTGGCTGCCGAGTTCCAACTCTGATAGTGACTGCCCTTTCCTCAGGCACCTGGGGACCTTTTAGCCACCACTCTTGCCTGGCACACATCCACTGCCTTCACTCAACTGTCTTTTATGAAGCACCTGCAATGCGCCGTGCTCCCTGCGAGGGCCTGGAGGGTCACAACAGTGAGTGGTGGGCAAGGCAGATGAATGCGCTCCTCTGGCTGGGTTTGCATGTTCTACATCAGTATGGGCTTGTGGGTGTTTATTTTCCTCTCTGTGGGTTAGAATGTACTACTCAGCTTGCTCCAGCTCTTGCCTTGGGCACTCCCTCAGGTGGCTCTGGCGCCCCTCCATGAGCCCTGCCCTTTCTCCAGCATGCCCTACTTTTCTGGACTGGACAGGGAGATAAAGGACTGAGCAGCAATGACAGTAACGGGAAACCAGCGGGTCTGAGCTGCAGGAACTTCCACCACACACTACTTAACCTAAGGCCCGTGGCGAGGAGGGAGACAGGCCAGTGGGGTCGGGGTGGAAAGTGCAGAGGGGAGAGGGCATGGTGCCTTTGAGGAAGTGAAAGGAGGATGCAGGCTGCGTGCTGGCGGGGCATGTGGCCAGGGAGGGCTGAGCAGGCAGGTGCCGCAGCCAGGGGTTCCCGTGAGGCCAGTGAAGGGGCTCAGACGCCATGGGGGAACGGAAGCCATGAAGAGTGTTCAACAGGATTCCTTCCAGGATTCAAGGAAATAACACCTACATACTACAGTGTTTGCCACATGGGAGGTGCTCAAAGGGTAGCTGCTACTGTTACTGTTACTGTTATTATTACTACTACTGCTGCTGTGGCTGCTGCACTGCTACTACTCCCTGAGCTGCTACTGCCACTGATGCACCACAAGTGCTGCTGCTACTACTCATGCCACAGCTACTGGAACCACTGCTGCTACTACTCCTACCGCTACTACTGCAACCGCTGCTTCAACTCCTATCACTACTACTGCAACCGCTGCTACTAATACCACTACTACTGCAACCGCTGCTACTCCTACCACTGCTACTGCAACCACTGCTACTAATACCACTACTACTGCAACCGCTGCTACTAATACCACTACTACTGCAACCACTGCTACTCCTACCACTACTACTGCAACCACTGCTACTAATACCACTACTACTGCAACCACTGCTACTCCTACCACTACTACTGCAACGAATGCTACTCCTACCACTACTACTGCAACCACTGCTGATAGTCCTACCACTACTACTGCAACCACTGCTACTCCTACCACTACTACTGCAACGAATGCTGCTACTACCACTACTACTGCAACCACTGCTACTCCTGCCACTACCACTGCTACCGCTGGTGCTACTGCTCCCCATGCTGGCCGTGTGTTTTACCCTAAGTTCTTAGCCAATGCTATCAACCCTATCTCAGGATATAGGAGGTGGACACCTATGGTCCCTGCCCACATGGAGATGCAGTGTGTAAATGTTTGCAGGACAGGTACTCAAGAGTCACCCAAACCCCACACTCCCAGAATGAATCATTCATTGATTAACATTTATGCTGGCAGCATTTTTGAAGCTGACATCCCCCTCCCCTGTAGTCCATTCCCTTCACATCCCAGAGCCCGGAATCCAGAGCTCTCTCCACCAGCCCCTCTGTGCTGGCTTCCACGGGCCCTTACAGGGCAGCAAGTCACAGAAAACCTGGGCTCTGCCAGGCAGGACCACACAGGCAGCTTCAGGACCAGGCTTCTGTTTGTGATTTGGTGAGGCCATTTCTAACTCTGTGACCCTGAGCAAGTTTCCCAGAAGTCTGAGGATGAACTTGCACCTTCAGCCTGATGCTGAAGGACATGAGGCTTGAAAGTCCTTGGCGAGTGGGCAGGCCGGGAGAAGCAGGTGGCAGCCGCTGCCGTCTTCCTCTGGTTGCCATCCTGCCCTCTAGTAAAAATAAGACGTATCTCCTTTCCTTTCAGGAGTTGTGAAAAGCACTTCTTCCTAAGGACAATAGGACGAGGGTTAAAAAACTTGTCAAAATGCAATGGTTAAATCAATCTAATAAATATATACTTTGCCACACATATTTTGGTGGTGAGAATACCTAAAATCTACTATTTTAGTAATTTGCAAGCACACAATACATTGTTATTAACTATATTCACTGTATTGTACAATGGATGCCTTGTACTTGTTCTACAATATTCACGTATTTTCGAAATATATTGTACACTATACCCATATACAATTTTTGTCAGTTAAAATCTGTTGAAATTAAGAAGAAATGAAATGCTTTGTGTTCATTGGTAGAGAAGGTGGTCCACAAGTGTAGAATGGATTGGCAGTCCAGTCACTTGGCCACACAGGAAGTCAGCATCTGGCACGGGCGGAGTGGCCTGAGGAATTTCACTATTTTTAGGGCGGATGTCACTTTTCCCTGGATGCATAGTATGTCTCCAAAGTTGGGATAAACAGTTCCTAAGTGCCAGAGTCCCATTTAAAAAATAATAGTAATAGCCGGATGCAATGGCTTATGCCTGTAATCCCAGCACTTTGGGAGGCCAAGGCAGGCAGATCACAAGGTCAGGAGATGGAGAACAGCCTGGCCAACATGGTGAAACCCCATCTCTACTTAAAATACAAAAATTAGCTGGGCGGGGTGCCACGTGTGCCTGTAATCCTAGCTACTCATGACGCTGAGGCAGGAGAATTGCTTGAACCAGGGAGTCGGAGATTGCAGTGAGCTAGATCGCGCCACTGCACTCCAGCCTGTGCAACAGGGCGAGACGTCACCGCAAAATAATAATAATAATTGAAATGCTCTTATTTACAAAATAAAATGTCTCCAAAGAATACCCAAGGATGGGAACGCAATCACAGAAACAAAGAGAAGGGAAGTCCTGGGGGCTGTGAGCCCAGCTGTACCTAGGGATCCTGTGTGGGTTCAGGGAGCTGCTTTGGCATAAAGTTCTCATGTAACAGCTTCTCACAGAGCTGGGAGGTTCCTGCTCCTGGGTAGTCTGCACGTCTCCATCAGCCACGAACATTACTAGAGACAGAATGTCACCTTCGGGGAAGAACTGACACACTTCTGAGGGGACTGTAACAGCAACCACTAACCACTCTCCTCCCTGGGATTCTCAGAGCTTCATCCTCTCACAAACTCTGGAGAGAGGAGATGAGCACAGAGAACTCAGAACCCCTCCCCTTGCCACCATGGCCCACAGCCGAAAAGCAAACTACTCATTCCCGGAATGGTTTAGAGAAAGACGGGATGGGGGGCGGGGGCTTCGTTTTCATCTCCTTTTAGAGAGAGTAGGAGAGACAGAATAAGAGAGAGAGGAGGGGATGAAGTCTATCACACTCCTGTGCGTCACATTCAGGTGGAATCCCATGTCCTTGCTGAGTGCACGTGAATGCTGCTCAGTGGTGTTGGGATGACCGGGCTGGAATACCTGCCTGTGGTGGCACATCTTTCGTGTGTGTGTGTGTGTGTGTGTGTGTGTGTGTGTGTGTGTGTCCCAGATTTCTTTTTTTAAACTTCTGAGAAATATTGCAGTAAATAATGTAGTTTGACTTTATTATTCTTAAACTTTCTCAAACACAAAATCATTTTCTTCTTTTATATTTAAATTTTTTATTGCATTTTAGGTTTTGGGGTACATGTGAAGAACATGCAAGATTGTTGCATAGGTACACATGTGGCAGTGTGATTTGCTGCCTTCCTCCCCTTCACCTATATCTGGCATTTCTCCCCATGCTATCTCTCCCCAACTCCCCATCCCCTGCTGTCCCTCCCCTATTTTCCCCCAACAGACCCCAGTATGTGATGCTCCCCTCCCTGTGTCCATGTGTTCTCATTGTTCAACACCCACCTATGAGTGAGAACATGCGGTGTTTGATTTTCTGTTTTTATGTCAGTTTGCTGAGAATGATGGTTTCCAGGTTCACCCATGTCCCTACAAAGGATGCAAACTCATCATTTTTGATGGCTATATAATATTCCATGGTGTATATGTGCTACATTTTCCCTGTCCAGTCTATCATCGATGGGCATTTGGGTTGGTTCCAGGTCTTTGCTATTGTAGTGTCCCAGATTTCTTTAAGAGAAAAGTGATACATGTGGGGGTTAAAATCAAGAGCATCATTGAACTTCACTTTTCCTCCAACCAGTTGCCCCAAACGCCCCTACCCACACCCTTTGTGTTCCCAAGCCCTTCCTTAGTGAATGAAGAACTTAATCTCAAAAGCCCTGGCACAAACTCCAGCTTCTCTTTCCCTAGCTTCTCCCCTCTCCCTGTCCCCCATTCCTAGAAGGGCAGGTACCTCAGTTTGAATGCATGGGAAAGCCCAGAGTGGTGACGGCGCATCTTCTTAAAGACAATACTGCCTTTGTGCTCCTTTTCTCTTTGGAGTTCAAATTTGGAGACACCCTGGTTTCGAGCCAGGCTCTATTACTTACGTGCTGTGTGGAGTTCAAATCTGGAGACACCTGGTTTCGAGCCAGGCTCTATTACTTACGTGCTGTGTGGAGTTCAAATCTGGAGACACCCTGGTTTCGAGCCAGGCTCTATTACTTACGTGCTGTGTGGAGTTCAAATCTGGAGACACCCTGGTTTCCACCCAGGCTCTATTACTTACGTGCTGTGTGGCAAATTATTTAACCTCTTTTAGCATCAGCTCCCTCCTCTGTAACACAGGACACAGTATCAATCTGGCGGTGATGAATAAAGAATGTGTCCAAGTGCCTGCAATAACTCTGAGGAATGTGTGTGTGTATATGTGAGTCCTGTATGAGTGTGTGTACACACTTTGTATGTGCATGAATCGTGTATATGTGTCTGTGTATACACATGCATTGTGTATATGTACATGTGTGCACATGTTGTATGTGTGTATGCATGCACTATGTGTGCACATGCTGCATATGTATAGGCATGTTATTGTGTGTGTACACACATAGTATACGTATGCATTGTATATATGTGGATGTGTGTGTCTGATGTGTATCTGCAGGTATTATATATGCATGTGCAGATGTGCACACATGTGTATGTATGCATTGTATGTGTGTACATAGGCACACATGCTGTATGTGTATATGCATGCGTTGTGTGTATACATATGTGTGCGTGTGTGCACACATGTGTATACAGGCATTCTGCATGTGCATGTGTGTATGTGTGTGCTTTGCCCTCAGTTTACTCTCACCATGTATTTCTGGTGTGATTATTCTCAAAGAGGAGGGTTGCTAAGGGACCCGAGGCTGCAGCAGAGCCTCGGGAGCTCAACTCACTATCTCCCCATGTCGTCCTCTCAGGGCCAAGGCAGAGCTGCTCACTGGAGCAAAAGAGGGGTCAGGGAGACGAGACTGCCTGGGCGGCCGAAACGCCGCCACTGTTTGTCAAATCCCCAAAGGTACCCTCTGCCAACTACAGTTTACCGACTCGCATCACAGATGTCTCCTCTTACGTTACTAAGCTCCAAACAGAGCACTTTGTTTCTAATTCATCAATACACAGAGCTCTAAAGAACTGAGAGATAGAATTCCATCTCTTGGCATCTCAGCCACCCCAGAGAAAAAGAAGTGAGCGGTCAGCAAGTCCCTGGTCTCAGATAAAACAAAATATTTTAATTCAGGCTGATTTCTTCTTGCTCCTAAAGGGATTTTACGCTGTGCCAAATGCTGGATGATAAGAACTTCTTTAGTTTTGTTTCTTTTGATCTGTTTCCTTTTAACCTCTACCCCACTGTGAACTTTATTCCTTCATATTAAGAGTCACAGTAGATTCGAGAATCGAAGACACTCTAAAATGGCTAACCGTACAGCGAGGGATGCGCAGAGCGTCCATGACACCAACCCTCAATATCTGGTGGAGATCATTCGAACGTGAATCTATGAGTCCAAGTACTGGGAAGAGGAGTGCTTTGGACTTACAGCTGAACTTGTAGTTGATAAAGCCATGGAGTTAAGGTTTGTGGGTGGCGTCTATGGTGGCAACATAAAACCAACACCCTTTCTGTGTTTAACTTGAAGATGCTTCAGATTCAACCCAAGAAGGATATCATTGTAGAGTTTATCGAAAATGAAGATTTCAAGTATGTCCGCATGTTGGGGGCGCTTTACATGAGGCTGACAGGCACTGCAATTGATTGCTACAAGTACTTGGAGCCTTTGTACAATGACTATCAAAAAATCAAGAGCCAGAACTGTAATGAGGAGCTTGAATTGATACATGTAGATGAGTTTATTGATGAACTATTGCACAGTGAAAGAGTGTGTGATATCATTTTGCCCCAGCTACAGAAACGCTACATATTAGAGGAAGCCGAGTAACTGGAGCCTCGAGTTAGTGCTCTGGAAGAGGACATGGAAAATTTGGAGTCCAGTGAAGAGGAAGAGGAAGAGGGTGAGAAGTTGGAAAGAGTGCCATCACTTGATCACTGTCAGAGAAGCTACCGAGACTTGGACAAGCCCTGTCGCTCTCCCACACTGTGCTACAGAAGGAGTAGGAGCCAATCTCCCAGAAGGCGAAGCCGATCTCCTAAAAAGAGAAGCCCCTCCCTTCCATCAAGAAAGGCATCGCAGCAAGAGTCCACCAGGTCCCGAGAGCGGCAGCACAGATCCCATTCCAAGTCCCCAGGTCATCACCGTAGTCGCAGACACAGGAGCCACTCCAAGTCTGAAAGGTCTAAGAAGAGCCACAAGAAGAGCCAGAGAGGGAATGAGTAATGGACTCGGTTTGGTTGTAGTCATGGCCTCTTGTGGATGTGAAGATATCTGTCTACGTGGAAGACTTAAGAACTCCCCAAGCAGCTACAAGAATATTTTAGTTCTTTCTTATAAAGTTTCTCAACCTTTATTTTTAATGAAGGAGGTGCTGAGTTTTGTATCTCTTTTTAATCGTCATTAACATCAGTTTTTGACCCAACTAACCTTGACTGTATTCAAACTTATGAGCGTAGAAAGGATCTGTAGGTTGAGGATATGAATGACAAGGAAAGGATGTGGCCACCCGATGACCCTTCCCCTTTCTATTAAACCAGACACATCTGTTTCCCATTTCTCTGTCATTTAGTTTTTGGTTTGCTGTGGCTGGAACTGCTTTGAGAATCCTGGGATTTGTGCTGCTGCTTTATTCAAAGATATGAGTAAAACATACTAGCTCCTAAGTTTTTTCCAGCAGCAGCAAGTGGTGATAAACATGAAAACTGGTTAGCAGTTTTCTTTCTTTTTTTTTTTTCTTTTGAGACGGAGTGTTGCTCTGTCACCAGGCTGGAGTGCAGTGGCACAATCTCGGCTCACTGCAGCCTCCGCCTCCTGGATTCAAGCAATTCTTCCTCCTCAGCCTCTCAAGTAGTGTGCCACCACACCCAGCTAATTTTTTTGTATTTTTAGTAGAGACGGGATTTCACTGTGTTGGCCAGGATGGTCAATCTCTTGATCTCGTGATCCGCCCACCTCAGCCTTCCAAAGAGCAGTTTTCAAAGAACAGAATGCATTCAAATGTAAGGCTTATTAAAGCCAGTTTCATCGGGAAAAAAAAAAAAAAAGAGTACCAGTAAATTCAAAATTCTGAAGCAGCACTGCAGATATAACCTGAGTGTGGAACATTGGTCCTCACGCTACAAAAATGAATGAAATGCAACTTGTTACTGAATAAACCGAATGTACTTTAGTAGATGCCTTTATTAGAAGCTTCCCGCTTGTTTCTGCAGCTTCCTGGGAACTTAGCCTGCATCAGCCACTACCACTTGCTGTTTTTCTGTTGCTAAAACCAGGTTGTATGGAGATCTCAACCAGGAGACAAGGGTTGTACTGCTTTTCTCCTCATCTTTCTCTCATGGAGAGTGCATACTACCAATAATATTTTAGGAAATTCCAGAATTTACCCAAATGGCAAGAAAAATCATCAACTCCACAAGAGTTTATATTTCAGGCCGGGTGTGGTGGCTCAAGCCTGTAATCCCAGCACTTTCAGAGGCCGAGGAGGGCGGATCACAAGGTCAAGAGATCGAGACCATCCTGGCCAACATGGTGAAACCCCGTCTCTACTAAAAATACAAAAATTAGCTGGGCGTGGTGGCATGCACCTGTAGTCCCAGCTACTCGGGAGGCTGAGGCAGGAGAATTGCCTGAACCCGGGAGGCAGAGGTTGCGGTGAGCCGAGATTGTGCCACTGCATTCCAGCCTAGCGCCTGGCGACAGAGTGAGACTCTGTCTCAAAAAAAAAAAAAAAAAAAAGAGTTTATATTTCAAATATATGTAAAAATTAAGCAAAAACTCCAGTACAGTGGCATGCAGCACTCTCAATGGGAAGGAGGTTTACGTCATGCACCACTCGGTTCTAGACAGTACCCGGATGGCAAATGAAAATTCAGTGAAGCCTAACACAAGACACTCCACCTTGGCACTCATGACACTGGGGCCGGGTAATTCCCGGCTGGGGAGGCTGCCCTGTATTTTGCAGGGGCTTAGCAGCTTCCCCTATCTTCTTGATGTCAGGAGCAGCCCCCACCCCAGGTGTGATGGCCAAAAATGTCTCCAGACAAATGTCCCCTGGGGGCAGTCAGCCCCAGTGGAGAAACACTCCTCCAGCTCACTAGTGATCAGTCCTGCACTCCAATAAGAAAGAAACTGGGGTGTTCAATCAAAAGGAAAGAACCGCCCAGACCATGCCCCAGTGGGGGCTGAATCTCAGAAATTCTATGCTGGGTGAAGAAAGCCAGACACGAGAGACTGCATGACTCGTTTTATATGAAATGTCCTAAAATAAAAAGATAAAAAGGAGACTGGTGGTTGTCAGTATGGGGAGTGGGACTGGGAATGCACTGCATATGGGCCGAGGAATCTTATTGGGGTGATGAATATATTCTGAAACAACATGATGAAGATGGCTGCACACCACAGTAAATTTACTAAAAATCCTTGTACACTGTAGATGGCTGAATTTTATGGTATATAAATCTTACCTCACTAAGCTGTTTTCAAAAAGCATGAAAAGAAATTAGGAGAGGGTAGTGTTTCGTAGGAGAAGAAAATCAAAATAGGAGTTAAAACCAGTCTCAGTGATTTCCTTTAACTATGGGAAATAATCCTCTAAAAAGGGAGAGATCAGGCCAGGCACGATGACTCATACCTTAATCCCAGCACTTTGGGAGGCCGAGGCAGGCAGATCACCTGAGGTCAGGAGTTCAAGACCAGCCTGGCCAAGATGGTGAAACCCCATCTCTACTAAAAATACAGAAATTAGGATCAGGTGCAATGACTCGTGCCTGTAATCCCAGCACTTTGGGAGGCCGAGGTGAGTGGATCACAAGGTCAGGAGTTCAAGACCAGCCTGGCCAAGATGGTGAAACCCTATCTCTACTAAAAATACAAAAATAAAAAATAAAAAAAATTAGCTGGGCACAGTGGTAGGCGCCTGTAATCCTAGCTCTCAGGAGGCTGAAGCAGAAGAATCTCTTGAGCCCAGGAGGCAGAGGTTGCAGCGAGCCGAGATTCTGCCACTGCACTCGAGCCTGGATGATAGAATGAAACTCCATCTCAAAAAAAAAAAAAAAAAAAAAAAAAAAAAAAAAAAAAAAAAAAGAAAAAGAAAAAAATTAGCCAGGCATGATGGCGGGCACTTGTAATCCCAGCTACTCGAGAGACTGAGGAAGAAGAATCACTTGAAGCTGGAAGGTGGAGGTTGCAGTGACCTGAGATTGTGCCCCTATACTCCAGCCTCGGGGATAAGAGTGAGGCTCCATCTCAAAGAAAAAAAAAAAAAAACAGATCAGATTCCCCACATTCTAGTTAGCCAAATGACCGTTACAGCAAGCCCGCAATATTTTTGCTGGTCAGACAGCTGCAATGTCTGTTAGCACCTGATGCAATGCAACCCAATGGGCTGTCTAATGAGCTCTGGTGTGTATCTTTCTATGGAAAATAATGTGTATGCATGGTCACCCAAGTTCAACACGGCCGGGAGGGGCCAGTGGTCTGCACGGGCGTGTCTTGTAAGGCAGTCTGTGTTGTCTGTTAGGATGTAAAATAACTGGTATCAGCTATGAAATATGCCCAGTGTGACTTGCTATCTAAAGAGGAAAAAACGCTTGAAACCACTCAGACACTCAGAATTCCCCATTGCCCACTCAAAACTCTACCATAGTAAAAAGCAAAACAAAACAAAACAAAATGCAAAGTTTCTCTGTCCTTTGGTTTGCATTACAGACAGCTGCTGCTGCTGTTCAAAGAAATTCTGAGGATTCTTAGCATAAATGGGGCAGGGCAGCCAATGTCTTCTTGGAGCTGTTAATTTACCGTAAAAAGTATCCACTCTTTACTTAGATACCTAGAGGTTTTCAGGGAGTTCATGGCCTGTCTAGGGTGCCGCGAGGGGGGTGTCTGTCCACTACTGGAGAGGCTACTCCTGCCACATTATAAACATGAACGTGGCTGGACACGCAGCCCTGAGGGAGGCAACTCTTGGCATTTTAGGAATCTTCAGCTCCATGGAGCCAAGCAATGCGAGAAATTGGCTAGAAACTGGGGCTTTGGGGTAAATTATCCAGGGACCCCAAATCTGGCAAAGTTTTGGGTAAAGAAAGTTGATGATAGAAAATTCTGTCATTGGCCAGACACGTTGCTGTGGCGACAATGAATAGCAGAGATAGTTTCTATGATTCTAATTTCTCCCAAAGGCCACACATCAAAAAGACACTTCCAATTTTTAATGAATCTCCATCTGATATATTACAGAACAGCGAAACTCTGAGAAATCCTGCCCCAATCTAAGGCCCGGTAAACTAAGGACTATAGAAGTCTCATGGACCTGAGTAGGAAGGCAGCCAAGGAGGTGACGAGCCCAGCAGTGCCTGACAGCACTGCAGAGAAAGCCACTGAAGTCATAAATAATTCTGATTAGGCTGCCCTGGCTGGGAGGTCAGGATCTACCTGATAAATCCCACTCATTTCCTAGAAAATGGTGTGTAGAACATTTTCTTTGGTTTTTCTTGATCAGCAGGCCCTGAAGGATCACAGGGTAGCAGTGTGGTCCCCTGCCTATTCTGTGAAAAACACACCGGGGATTTTACACTGAGGTCTCCTTGAGTGAGATTTGAGCACAAGGGTCACATAAAATACAGAAATAAGAAAAAGGTAGTGTCGCTACAGAAGACGCACAGTTTTGTTTGTTTGTTTGTTTTTACCTTAAAGCTTGCCTGCTTCTTTTCAGCAAACAGGTCAATAAATATACATTTCAGAAGTCATTTGGAGAAGTTTTCTTTCCACACATGAACAGTTGTCTGGTGCCATTACCAGATCGAAAAGTATACATCTGGGACAAAAATAAAACCTTCGCTGCCCAAGTGATGCCAGTCAGGCTGATTTTCCAAATCTCAAGTTGTTTCTTACTTCTGAAGAATGTCATGGTTTTCTGCTTCCCAACCTTTGAGTCTGAAGCTGGTAGATGCTGAAGAGGGCGGTGGTGGTGGTGTGCTGACTCAGTTCAGTCTGGCTCACAAAGTCAGAAGGATACCCACCATTCCACTTAAACCACAGCCTCTTTAAACGGGTGATTGTCATGGCCATTTTTTAATTGCCCCATTGCGTCTTTTCCCATTTACATTTTTCTTTTGAAGAAATTAAATTCTTTTTCAAGGACTTGCAAGTTTTTCTTTATCTCTTTTTTTAAATAAAGGTTTTGGGGCAAAACAACCCTTACCTCTGGGGCAAGAGGACATTGGCTGTATGGCCTGAAAAGTATATTCATTTAGGTTTGACGATCTGTATTAGACTAAACAGAAGTCATTGGTTCAGAACTGTGTTTCTTAGAACACGTAATTCAGTGCTTGGACTGTCCAACTATGGATGAAGCTGTAGCCTCCATCCACCTTGAGTGGTCCCCAGAGTAGGCCCTTCTGTTGAAACACCTGTGCCTGCTCCCAGGCAGTCACCCAGGTCAAATTCCCTCCTCCCTGCTGGCTCAGTGCTGAGGCCACTAGCCTCATCTGCTCCCCCAGGAAGCTTCTGGGGGTCTCTTGCTTCTTTTTGGTACCTTTGTGTTTCTTAGCTCTTCCAAGAATTTGGGAGAATTTGGAACTGTCTTTGGCTCTTCCTGCAATGTCTCTTCCTGATAAACCCATGTCTACTCACTGCCCTCTTCTCATCAAAGTGGTGCCCAGCTGTGTGTGCAGACTTCCTCAGTGGGATCCCAGATACAAGCAGTTCACGCCTACGACAAGCCTCGAGATGACTTCAAAGTTCTAGAGCCTCGATGCATATCCTTGAGAAAAACAATTTTCCTGCGTGACTATACTGTGTGGTGACAGCACTGCCTTGTGGCTTAGGTAACTGGTCTCTCTCCACTAGTTGTTTCTTTTTCATGAACTTATACACAAATCAATTTCAAATCAATTATGTCATTTGTTTAGGCTTGACCTTTGCTTCTAAATTCTTCTGGAAGGTTTTTGTTTTGCTGACTTGGAGAGCTCATCGTCCCTGGGTCCCAGTGCAGTGCAGGGTGAAAAGCCTTGGACCCAGAGTCAGGCTACAGCGGTAGATTAGGCTCTGCTGCTCAGAGCTAAATGTGCATTTGTTATTTCACAGGTTTGTTGGGAAAATGAGTTAATTTTTGTGAAAGTTCTCTGTAAGTGGAAAACATTTTGAAAAGCGTTCTAGAATTGGCCAAGTAAAAGTAGTTTTTGGCATTCTGACATAGACTTCTTTTATTTTGAAAGAATAATACATTTTTTTGTAATCTCAGAAAGAAGCTGTTGGACAGAAAATCTAGAGAATCTGTTTTTTTGTTTTTGTGTTTTTTTTCTAAGAAACCTACAGAAAAGATGTTGCAAAGTGAAACAGATTTGCAAACCTGGATGCCATGGGTGACCCTGAAGCATTCACAAAGACACTCTGAGGTCTAGGCTGGGAGTCCGCATGGGGGACGTGGTCAGCAGTGCAGTTGTTTGGGGATGGTGGCTCAGGTGGTTCAGTGTGAACTCAGGCATTTTATAGAGCAGTGTGGGAGTCTATCAGAAGCTGTGCATCTTTCCAAGAAAAGTTGCTTTAAACAACTTGTTTCAACTGCTACAGTGAAATTTATTCAGAGCAAACAGTATCAAACTCTTCCAAGAAATGAGCACACACTGTAAGAAAGGTAGTGAATGAAAAAATCCAGGAAACAGAACAAGAGTATCAGATAGTAAGTGCATAGATTTGAGTGAAAGGTGACAAGAAGCAGGTCAATGATATGCTCAGAAAGAGATAGTAGTTTAAAAACCCAAACCAGAAGGTGAGCGAAGCCAGAGGGCGGAGCCGCAAGAGCAGTTCACACAGGTGGATACAAAGGACCTGATTTAAATGCAGAAAAAGGGAATGAACGTGTCAGCATGATTTTCTTTTAGCTTAAGGAAACAAAATTTTAAAAAGTTAGAATGTTAATATTTCCTTTGATAAAAAGAAAGCATAAGAGGCTAAGAGTCCATTCCTAAAACTTTCTTTTAAAAGAAAGGCCCAGAAACAAATGATGTTGACACATGGAGAAGCTTATGAAGCTCCACGTGGGCTGAAGGAGGCCCTGCCTGTTCCACAGGCTGCGGAGGGCAAGGAGGGCCGAGCATATTTCTAAAGGTAGGGTGAGTGAGAAGGACTCAGGGAGCAGAAGGGGTTGTGTTCCCAGGCAGACTGCTCAGCCAGGCACTTGGACAGCACACTGGTAACGGCACAGTGCACATGCAGCTCCAAGACTTTGCTCTATCTGTGAACGAAGGAGAGTAGTCCAGATAGTGAGAGCACAGACTTTATACCTGTGGCTCTGAGGGATGAGCTGGGACCCTGCAGCGTCCTTCCAGGTCCCCAGGGTGCAGCAACTGCTTGAAACCAGCAAGGCCACAAGGAGGCTCTGACAGCAGTCAAAAGGAGGGAGGAGCAGAGACATGCCCAGGACCAATGATTTGATGAGGGCCGGAGGGTCCGTGGTGGAAGGTGACCCAGCACCTACTGTGCACCGGTCCCTTCTAAGTGGCGGAAAAACCCCAGGCCCTGCCCTCAAGAAGCTTCAGGTCTCCTGGCAGGAAGGCTGGAGCCCCGCCTTAAAGAAATGCACGTGGTGATTCTCAGCACAGAAAGAGGCATTTGCATGACTGGGCCTCATCAAAAATTCTCAAATATTTAAATTACATCACATCATCGAATAGAGGTGTTCTGTGATTTTTTTTGTTTGGTTTTTTTTTGCAGTAGAGGTAGTCTTAACAAGTTGTATCTACATAAATTATAAATCTGACTCTGAAATGCCCTTGGGGAAATGGTAATTTAAAGACACCATAATGGGGTTTCTTTGACAAAGAGAAAGGGGGAAGCTTTGGCCTCTACTGGCCTCCGGTGAGATGCAGACTTTCCTATGCTGAGTCTCTTAGTGGGAAGGATACCCACAGAACACACTCAGGAAAAGCAAAGCAGCTTTCTCATCCAGGGTCCTCAACAAAGTTACCTTCAGTTATCTTTGAAGAAAGAACTAGAAAGAATGAAAGAAGCAGCTGGGCACGGTGGCTCATGCCTGTAATCCCAGCACTGGGAGGCTGAGGTGGGCAGATCATGAGGTCAGCAGTTCAAGACCAGCCTGGCCAACATGGTGAAACCCCATCTCTATTAAAAATACAAAAAAATTAGTGGGCATGGTGGCATGTGCCTGTAATCTCAGCTACTTGGGAGGCTGGGGCAGGAGAACTGCTTGATCCAGGACCCAGGAGGCGGAGGTTACAGTGAGCTAAGGTTGTGCCCCGGAACTCTAGCCTGGGCTACAGAGTCAGACTCTATCTCAAAAAAAAAAAAAAAAAAGAATGAAAGAAGCTGTGAAAATTCAGATAATTTTCGAGACCTTTTCACTTCTGTTTCTGTAGAAAAAATGAAATGGAACCAGTTGGCTAAGTCTCAGGTGTTAGGAAAATCTGATTAATGTTCTATGTGACAATCATTAATAATCATGGGATAAAACAAATAAGGGACAGAAGAAATGCATACAGTAAAACTTTTATTGAATTTTATACTTATGCTAGTAAAAATAAGAACAAAAATAAATATTACAGTAAAAAGGAGATATGCACATGGTGATTCTTGGCACAGAAAGAGGGCATGCTGCATGACAAATATTTCATCAGATCACATGGCTAAATAGAGGTGTACTGTGGTTGTTTTTGCAGTAGAGGTAGTCTTAATAAATTGTATCAACGTAGAATTATTCTAAATTTGACACTGAAATGCACTTAGTCACGTACTAAGACTTGTTAATTACAATAATGCTATTCTGAAAAATGGGAAAAAAGTTCATCTGTCCCATTAATGAATAATTACAATTTGTTTTCGAGCCTTAACTTCGGGAAATGTGTCAGTGGTTAAATCAAGACGGAGCTTCTCTTTACGTCAGGTTTGGCAATCTGGATCTGTCTTCATTCATTCATCAAGGAACATTTTGCTTTATTTTCATTTTGAAAAGTTTCTGTCACATTAAGCAAGGTATACAAATAATTAGGAAGAGTGTTAAACCAAAGGATGAGATTGTGAGAGATCCACAAAAGTCCCATTTACAACAAATTCCACAGTAGTGTGTCCATGCTTTTCTTTGCATCCATTTTAGTGGCTTTCAAACATTTCTGCAGTAAAAATATAGTGAAGACAGGTCAACACTCCAAGTGGTCACACAACAAGCCACAGTGGCAGTCTCTGCCTGGCTCTTGGGGGCTATTTCAAGCTTGAAGGGCAGTAATGGAATCCCACAGCATGGGAGACCCATGCCTGGGAGCTCGCACTGCAAACCATTCTGAATCTTCAAAAGAAGACATATATGAGGCCAACAAACATGAAGAAATGCTCATCATCACCGGTCATTAGAGAAATGCAAATCAAAACCACACTGAGATATCATCTCATGCCAATAAGAATGGCGATCATTAAAAAATCTGGAGACAACAGATGCCGGAGAGGATGTGGAGAAACAGGAACACTCTTACACAGTTGGTGGGAGTGTAAATTAGTTCAAACATTGTGGAAGACAGTGTGGCGATTTCTCAAGGATCTAGAAATAGAAATTCCATTTGACCCAGCAATCCCATTACTGGGTATATAACCAAAGAACTATAAATCATTTTACTATAAAGGCACATGCACACATATGTTCACTGCAGCCCTGTGTACGATAGCAAAGACCTGGAACTAACCCAAATGCCCATCGATGATAGACTGGACAAAGAAAATGTGGTACATAGACACCATGGAATACTACGCAGATGTAAAAAACGATGAGTTCGTGTCCTTTGTAGAGACAGGATGAACCTGGAAACCATCATTCTCAGCAAACCGACACAAGAACAGAAAGCCAAACACCGCATGTTCTCACTCATAGGTGGGTGTTGAACAATGAGAACACGTGGACTCAGGGAGAGGAGCATCACACATTGGGGGCGGTTGGGGGGGGTAAGGGAGATACATCCGGGGTAAGGAGGGAGGGGAGGGTGGGGAGGGATAACATGGGGAGAAATGCCAGAGATAGTATGCACTTTAAGTAAAATAAATTTTTAAAAAAGAATATATCCAAGAGAAAAGAAAACATTATGTTCATGCAAAAACCTATACATAAATGTTTATGGCAGCATTATTCATCAGAGCTAAAAAGCAGAAACAACCCAAATGCCCACCAACACTTGAATAAACAAAATGTGATATATCAAAAACAAAAACAAAAACAAGACCGTCACTGAGCCTGCGTCCTTGTGTTTCGGTCTTGCTTGTTAACTGGGAGTTCTCCACTTTTACTTTCATATAGAGTATGTTGCTCATGTTAATTTAAGTGTGCATATATAGTATTAAAACATAGCATTAAAACATAGCAATTGTTTTATCTTACAACTTAGCAACAAACAAACAAAAATTTTGGGGGGGAGAGGAGCATTGCCTCACTGAAATGTTTTAGGATTGCCAGCTCTTGGTGGCAGAGCAACTTTCAGTAGCGTATGACAGATTGTTTTTATCAACGGTCCAGAGCCAACAGGTCCCCAGACCTCCTGCAATGGGGCAGAGGCGCCCTGCTGCCGACTTGCGGCTGCTGAGGCTGGAATTACGAGAGGTGACAGAGGGAGTCTCCTAACTCCTGGTATGGCTTTCATATTTCCCCACTGTACCCTACTCTAATCTGGGGGGAGGGGAAGAAAAGAAGGGGTAGGAGGGAGGAGAGGAGGGGGAAGAGAAAGAGGAAAAAGAAGAAGAAAGGGAGAGGAGGGAGAGACCTTCAACTCACTGGGGGCCCACAGTTGTGTGCTGCTATGTGCATGGTGCCTGGTGAAGCATGTCAGGAAGCCCTGCCAGGGACACACAGTGGGGAGATGCAACTCTGCAAGGTTGGTCTCCCTTTAGCACCAGGTGCCCCTGGACAGTGGCCAGACTGCTGGTCCCTGAGAGCATGGTGGGTGCACGAGCTCCAGCCTCTTCTGGCCGTATGTGCTACTCTGGTCACACCCAGGCGAGATGGGGGCACAGGGCTGGGTATCTCTGCACCCTCCCCGACCCTGGCTCCTCGGAAGTGCAGTTCCCGCTGGCAGCACCCATGGGGCCGGTGGAGAGGAGGTGAGACTGAGTTGTAGGTGGAGGACCCAGCGGCCTCCTCCTCCTCCTCCTGTCACAGGTGTGAACCCCCAGTGTGCCGTCTGCACCCCTAATGCTGCTTCTGCTTCTGGAGAACCCAAGCCAGCACAGCCAGTCTCAACAAGGGGATGATGGTAATGGCCCCCACACTGTCGCCTCATTTGTTCGATTCTTCTATGCAGCCATCCCTGAGGCATCCAGTCCAGGTGGTGGCTCCTGCCCACTCCTGACTGCTCTTCCCTCCCAGCCCCAGCCCAGCCTCCCTAGGCCCAAGTCGAGCCCCAGGGCCTTCCACAGCTGCCCATAGCTCACAACATAGGAGCTTCCTGGGCAGGCACGCCGAAACCAGCCCTTCCTGCCTTCCAGTCTCTAGCCTCCCTGGGATAGGACCTCAGTGTTTCCAAGTGTGATGCCAAAGTCATGCCAGTCCTGGGCCTTTACCTGCAGGCCATCCACGCCCCAGTGCCCTTGCCCCTCCTCCCAGACCCCCCTCCCGGTCCAGGGCACCCCCCACTGAGCAGCCCCTGTGGGCCTCCCCTCCTGGTGCACTCTCCACAGAGCAGGTCTTGTGGGCCTCCCTGCCTGCGCTCCAGGCTTTGAGGCTCCGCTTCTGCTCACAGAATGTTCCTGAGTGGCTGCCTTCTCTCTCTTCCCACCTCCTCTGCTCAGTCTCCGAATAGAGGCTGCCCCGATTAAATATTCCTTTACCTCATGGCAATATGTGCAGTGCCAGCCTTGCTCTCACCATAGGCACAGCGGCCAATGGGGCTGCAGATGAGGCCACCCCCTTCATGGGGGTCTCTCACGAGGACACAGTTCACAGCAGTTGCTCCCATGCTCTCAACCCAGAAAACCTTCCCTGGAAGGGGTCAGATCTCCAGACAAGCCACTGGGAAAAGCACAGATCAGTGGGGCACATGGGCAGGATCGCTTCGAGAATGCTTTCTAAAGATGAAAGCAGGGAGTCACAGGCAAGGCTCCAAACAGCACATTTCTGGAGCACATTGTGTAGCAGAGTGAAGGCTCCCCACTCAGACCCACTTTCAGCGTCCGCTTGTTGACACTCAGATGCTTCTTGGAAGCTGGTGGCACTTCCTCCATCAAATCAGCGAGGCATGGCCCCACCCATGACTGAGGGCCAGGCTCTTCCTCCCTGCACTTCTTACAGCCTGCCTTGCCCAGGGCTTCACAGTCATGGGCTCAGGTGCCACCACCGCCCAGCCCTGCCCCTCAGCCTCAGGGGTTGGAGGGAGCTCCTGCCAGTCTGGTTGCTCTGACACCCACTGCTGCTTCTCTGGCCTGGTCTGGATGAGCCTCTCTCCGTCCGAGTTCTTAGGGCTGGGCTGCTTCCTGCCAGGACCTGGTGCCAGGCTATAGGGGAGGTCCTGCCTCGGCCACTCTGGACGCACAGGGTGCTTTCTTGGATGAGCACAGCAAATCTTTGTACTTCTGAAGATACCTTGTGGGACATGCAGAGCTCCTCATCTTGCATAGAGATGGAGCATCAAGAACAGAAAGCCCCCACCGCTGCACACACAGCCAATTCTATATTCCTGTGGAGGGCAGCCCGAGGCCCCGGACACCCATTGCTCAGCCAGGCTAAAGCAGAAAGGTCAGGGCAGAGGCATGCATGGTCATCCTGCTGCACACACAATGAGCGCCCTTTGGTTGCAAGAAGCAAGAAGGTTTTCCAGCTTTATCTCCCCACACTCCACAAGGCCTCACATTGAATGCACACTGATCCTCAGAAAAGAACTTCAACACGGTAGCATGTGATTGCTACCATTGTGTGGTTTCGCCCTCCTCACCGTACTGGCATTTCAAAGGCACTGGGGTGACTGTAGGTGCATCTCACCTGTGACTGGGGTCAGACTGCTTACATTCCAGTCCTACCTGGCTGCCTTCTGGCTGAGACTAGAGTTCAGTGTCTTCATCTGAAGGCAAAGGTCACAATAAAACCTATCTCACAAGGTGGTCGCCAGGATATGATTTCTTTTTTCTTTTTTTTTGAGACAGAGTCTTGCTCTGTTGCCCAGGCTGGAGTGCAGGGGCACGGTCTTGGCTCACCACAACCTCCGCCTCTTGGGTTCAAGTGATTCTCCTGCCTCAGCATCCCAAGTAGCTGGGATTACAGGCATGTGCCACCACGCCCAGCTAACTTCTGTATTTTTAGTAGAGATGGGTTTTCACCATGTTGTTCAGATGGGTCTCGAACTCCTGACCTCATGATCCACCAACCTCGACCTTCCAAAGTGTTGGGATTAGAGGCGTGAGCCACCTTGCCCAGCTGAGGATGTGATTTCAAGAGAAAAAGTCCTCTGCCAATCCTTGCCATGCCTTGGTCCCCGATGGCTGTTGGTCAAGCTCAGGTCGACCACCCTGGCATCTAATGGGAGGTTTTTGGGGATAGAAGGGGCCTTCTAGACATATCAAATGCCACCCAGGGATGGCTCTGGCCACATCAAATGCCACCAGACAGGGTGCTGTCTGCACCCCTCATCCCTTCTAGGGAGTTTTTTCATGGCAGTGGAGGGGAGAAGTTCCCCACATGAGTGGGTTGCCTCCTCGGGGACTTCCCCACGGTATTCCAGAGAATCAGGATTCAGCTGAACCTCAGCCAGACCCGCCTGGTGCCGGCCACTTCAGGGCTCTCATCTGCTGAAGCCACCTCCGCCCCAACCTGTGCACCTCGTGCTCCCGGGAGCTGGAAGGTCCTGGTGATGGGGGTCCTGCCTATGCATGGAGCGGGTCTCTTGCTGGAAGTGACTTTCCAGGCATGAAACGATGGCAGCCCACCCTGCTGTACCTCTCTCAACCACACCTGAACCTGCAAATAGCCGCCGTAACAGCCAAGATTCAGTTCCTCTCTTCTCACACCTTCCTGCCTTTCCCTGTGTCATCACATCAGCCTGGCTTCACACAGAACCTAGGAGAATCCCAGCAGCTGACCCTGGCACATGACAGGCCTCTCCCAGGACGCTGGCTCCGAGGAAGCTCTGTGGGGCTGGGCCTGTCACCATGAAGGGCACACCCTTCGTAAAGCAGAAGGTGACATTTCTTGGGTGCCCGTGTTGGAGTCTTCTGATTCTTTTTTTCCAAAAAGGCTGCCCATCAGTGTCTGGGGAAACCCAGCGCCGGCCGACAAGCAGCAAACCTGCTCACCAGCAAAGTGCACTTCCTGTCTGTGCTAATGGGGCCCACTTCTGGAGGTGGGTGCCCAGGGCTGAGGGCAGAACAATGGACGATGTGGCTCTGAGGGGAGAGAGGGGCCAACCTTTCCACCACTACTGTGTGGCCTAGGGGCTGCATGCCCAAGTAGCAGGGCTGCTGTGCACTGATGTGGCTCATAGAGCCAAGCTGGGAAGGTGGCTCTTGCTGGGATTAGGAATCAGCACTTCTCCAAACCCTGTCCTCCATAACATTATTCCTTGAAGGAATTATTAACCCAAAAAGCATCCCCCAACCTCACCCCCATCATCTAGCTTTTTTTTAGACAGAGTTTTACTCTTATTGCCCAGGCTGGGGTACAATAGTATAATCTCAGCTCACTACAACCTCCGCCTCCTGGTTCAAGCAATTCTCCTGCCTCAGCCTCCCAAGTAGCTGGGATTACAGACGCCCACCACCACGCCTGTCTAATTTTTGTATATTTAGTAGAGATAGGGTTTTGCTATGTTGGCCAGGCTGGTCTTGAACTCCTGACCTCGTGACCCACCCACCCTGGCCTCCCGAAGTGCTGGGATTACAGGCATGAGCCATCCCACCTGCCCCATATAGCTTTTAAATCAGGCTTGTGTACACAGGACATGCACAGAAATGACCCCATCCAAAATGTCTTTTCTGCTAAACCCACCTCTAAAGCAACAGCCGCCACCACACACAAGTAGAATACTAAACTGCCCATACTTTCAGGCACTTGCTGAAATAGCTGTCTTCTGACACCATGCTCTAAAAACTAAACTAGAAGCTTCAGGAAGGTTCGCTGTGAATGTCTAACTCTTTATGATCAACAGTTTGCATGCAGATCTGGAACCAAAATAAACCCGCACTTGCAGATGTTCAAACACGCACTGGCAAATCTTTCCCCTGGTGGAAAGAGACACATGCAGACCCAGCACTCACACCCTTCAGTCTAATGGTAATTTAAGCTGGTTAAGGCCACGCTGCAAGAGAACACTAATTGTGATACTGCAGGTCTCAAAGCAAGCTGTGCCTGAGGCGGGAGACCCCGCTGTGTGTTAAGAAGGGAATTAAGCGTCCAAGCGACAAGTCAAAAGCAGGTGTTTTTTTTTCTCCCTTTCTCTGGGCAATGAAAAGGAAAGGGAAGAGGAACTACCCGCTGCAGTCTTGGTGATTTCTTGTTAAGTACATATATAAATACAAGCATGTTGAAAGAACATTCTTAATAAAATTATTAATAACTCAGGATGGGAGGAGACATCTGATGTGGGATCACAGGGGTGTGATTCTTAGTGTGTTCCTTATTTTTGTGACTAGAGGCTGGCATGCAGAGCAGCACTTTGTGACCAGCTATGGCTGTACAACGAGGGCTTGGGCCTTTCCCTGAGTGCTTTCAGAAACCTGCTGTCTGAGCTACCTGAATGGCCAGGTACCCAAGCTCAGCACACTCCCAGATGTTGCACGTGTGACTCTCCTGGAGGCTGTGTTCTCTGAAATAAAATTAAAACAACACATTGCCCACACATGCACACCCTAATTAGCAGAGTTTATGGCTATCCTGTGTCCAAGTAACGTAGGGTAGCTCCAGAAGTTGGAAACAGAATTCCCTGCTGAGACTGAAGCTAGAAAGAGCTGGCACCCAATAAACAAAAAAAGCCATTTGCAGGAACCCAGGGAAAAGTACAAATGGTGTTGAGATCTGGAAACACTCAAATTTAAGGAGAAACACAATTTAAGTCAAGAATCACCTTGAGCAGGCCGGGCCTGGTGGCTCACGCCTGTAATCCCAGCATTTTGAGAGGCCGAGGCAGGCGGATCATTTGCAGTCAGGTGTTTTGAGACCAGCCTGGTCATCATGGTGAAACCCCGCCTCAACTAAAAATACAAACATCAGCCAGGTGTGGTAGTGCACACCTGTAGTCCCAGTTACTTGGGAGGCTGAGGCGGCAGAATCTCTTGAACCCATGAGGCAGAGGTTGCAGTGAGTCAAGATTGTGCCACTGCACTCTGGCCTGGGCAGAGTGAGACACTGTCTCAAAAAAACGAAACAAAACAAACAAAAAAAAAACCACCTTGGGCAGAGATAGCCGGTGCGCAGCAGGAGTCTGCCTGGGGCCCAGGAAAGGCAGCCTCTCAGGAGCAGCAGCCCTGCTCTCAGATCACATGTGCCTCGTCTGCCCCACCAGCAGCACCCCGGCCCAGGACACAGCAGGTCTGGACAGAGCCTCAGCTCCCCAGCTCCAGGTCCTGACCACCACTCATGCTCACTGCACAATGCCCCAGGACGTCTCCCCCAAAATCTTGCTTATGACAGAAACAGAGCTAGCCTGACAAACACATAACATTAGTCTTTGGAGAGTCAATATTTTATCCTTCACAGTAAAGTAGGAAATTGGAAATTTGAATTCAACCTTCATTTTCATGAGTCTGGCCCCTGGGAGTGTGTCCTGGGTGACGGACAAACATGAGTACCTAACTGCAGAGCTGGGTTACACCCAAGTTTGGCCCATTGAAGGCCCCTGATCTCGGACCCAGCCAGCCCCTTCTGTAGCCTCTTCCTTAAACCTTAACATTGCAGAGGCACACACACCATCCAGTACAGGAAGCTGCTGGGACAAAAGAGCTACCACACTGTTAGCAAGATCCCAGGGAGTGGGCAGAGGACTAGGCCCTCACTCCCAACATGCAATTAGTCACCAACAACAGTTGCGTGTCCTTCCCCACCCTAAATCATCTGCCTGCTGGGCCCCTCTTCATCTCCACCACCACGACCTAGGGCAGGCTGCTCTTTTTCTCACGGGGATAGTCCTAGCAGCAGCCTCCTGACTGGTCCCAGCATGCAGCCCCACTCCACTTCAATACCCAAGTAAGCCTTGCGCCTGCACACCCATCATGCGTTCTGCTGGCTCAGCACCCTTCAGCAAGCCCCTCACTCCCACATTGTCTGCAGAATCGTGGCTGCACCATGTACAAAGCTACAAGCTCAGGAATCAGACCTCTGGGAAAGTGGCAAGGTGCCGCCCCTCTCTGAGCCTGCGTAGCTCCAAGGGCTGGTCTAGGAAGTAAACCTGACTGGTCAGGCTTTGGCTGTGCACGCAGCCTTGCCTGCACAATCCCAGTGGTGCCCAGCCCTGGGGAAGTTGCTCTAGTCCTGCAGAGTGACTCTTGCTCCCAAACCCATGATCTTTCTGTTTGCTGGCTCACCACGTGCGGGGCCTCCCCCTGAACTCTCCTTCCTTCCCACTGTGCCCAGCTCATTCTATGGCTTACACGACAGGTCTCAAATTAGGTACTGGGTTTTCTAAGACACTTCCCTTAAATGCTCTCCCCTCCTCAAACTGCAATGTGTTTTTTCACCCCTTTCCCTCACACATGGCACCAGGGGCAGCTGTAATAGTCCTTACCTTGTTGTCCTGTAAGTCAGCAGTCCACAACCTTTTTGGTACCAGGGGCCAGTTTCGTGGAAGACAATTTTTCCATGGACCAGAGTGGGGCAGGGATGGTTTTGAGTTGAAACTCTTCTACCTCAGATCACTGGGCATTAACTAGAGTCTCACGAGGAGTGTGCAACCTAGATCTCTCACATGCACTGTTCACAGGAGGTAACGCTCACTCGCCAGCTGCTCACCTCCTGCTGTGTGGCTCAGTTCCTAACAGGCCATGTACTACCGGTCTGTGGCCCAGGCGCTGGGGACCCCTGCTGTGACAACTTTCCTAACTGCCAACCACACCAGGCCACAGTCTTCCTGAGACTCAGGAGTGTGCCTGAGGCCTGGATGGATCCCATTGCACCTGCTATGATGAATACAAACTATAAAAATGTGCGAATGAATGAATGAATGAATGAATGAACCCAGTTCCATCTCCTGGGCTTGTAGATTGTGATTCTGAGTTTCAGGCTAGAAAAGATCTGTGTTCAAAGAAAAAACAGCCTAAGGGAAAGTGCCATGTACCTCAACCCACCTCACTGTACAAGCCCAGGTCTTCATGGTGGCTCAGAGGTTGCCAATACCCATCTCCAGGGTGACCCACAAGGCCTGGCCTGGTTGTCAACAGACCGGGGTCTCTGGCTTGCAACGTCTAAGATGGTTAATACCATCTCAGCATGGCCCCGAACTTCCAGACAGAGGTCAGGAATTGACTGCCCCCTATGGATGGCCCAAAACAAACTTGCAGAGACAGGAAGGGGACAGGCAAGGAGAGCTTCCTGATTTCAACAGTTGTGCCAACATTGCTGCCTGGGGCCTGGGCTGCCTCAGCAGAGTCCTCCAGAGTCCTGGGCCGAAGCCTGTAACACTGCCGAGCTCCTCCCAGCTGCTTGCTCCAGCCACAGCTGGCAGCCCCCTGTCCCCTCGCTCCTTCCCTCCCCGCCCACTGATTTGGGACCAAAACATTCAGCAGGTTCCAGACCCAGCAATGTGGACATCTTCGGGTATTCTGAGGTGCATTTCATGGCCCCTCTGAGACTCGAGTGAGTGAAATACCTTCTCTGTGGGTGTTAAGCTTAGGGGCAACAGTTTGTGACCTGCACAGCAGTATACAATTAAGAGATAATGGGTGTTGGTGTCAGATATAATCCTGCAGTAAGACACGGTAGTGGGAAGTGACATGGCTGAGAGGCTGGGTGACCCTGCAGACTGAGGCTGTTGCCTGAAAATCTGTTTTCCTGCTGTGGCCACTACCTCACACCCCAGGATACGCACACAGTCTTCCTGGAACTGTGCTGGGGCTTGGCTGCTGCCTCCTGAGTGGGCTTCACAGGAGACACATCCAGGGCTCATTGGTCTGGCCCACGAAAACACTCAGAGGCACCGGGGACAGAGGCACCTCTTGCCATACCAGGTGTGCATTGTGAGTGAGGATAAGCATCGTCACACCTGAGGTGTTTCTTTTGCCTGAAACCGATCAGAGGGTCCCCTCACACTCATCGGGACTGCTGCAGAGGCTACAAGCTCAGGAGTCAGACATCTGGGAACCTGGCAAGGTGCCTCACCGATCCTTGCCTCTCCTGTGGCCCCCAGCCGCTCCCAAGCAGCTGTCGGGAGCCTGAAGGCATTAGAACCTACATCAAGTCTGCCACCTACAGTCAATCTGTTCGGGAGTTCACTTGCCTTTAGTTCAAGCCAAAATTATCCCAGTAAAGAGTTAAATTTCCTTTTTTTCCCCACCAGATCAGAGAAGGACAATTTTATAAATTGACTTAAACTTCTCTCCAAGTCAGGTGATGTTCCTTCAGGTTAAAAGCTGAATATGGAATCAGAATAACTGTATTCAACACCATGCAACAGGTGTGCACAGCGTGGCTGGCTGCATGCTTCTGTGTAAACACAATCATCCCAGGTGCCACATATGCAACTCCCACTCTGTGCAGGCAAAACATAACTCTCATGTCCAAATTTCTTTCACCTCACATTGATGGCCTATTTTTCTTTCTTGGAGACATGAATTCACCTTTTGCAGCATCAGCTACAGTGCCTTCTGGAGGAAAACAATGGCCTTTAAAATAAAACCAGGAGTAGGCTTCAATCTTGCCTTGGAATTCCTCACAGGCAGAAGGGTGAATGGCAACTGGCCCTTGGCTAGGGAAGAATGCATTGCGATGACATTAAACTTGGCTAAGATGCCCTTTATTAATGAAAACATAGAGCTTTCGGTCAATTCCACCACAGAGAACACAAACACAAACCAAAGATAAAACCCACATCAAGGCCACACCGGCCTTGTCTTTGGGTGGCGTTCACGGGAAGCAATCACGAGTGCCAAGCCACCACAAGGCAGTGTGGCAAGGCTCCTGGGATCCTTGCAGGCATCAAAGTGAGGTACAGAAACCACCACAGCAGTGGAGGTAAGAGGAAAATATTTTATCCTGCTAAAGAATATCCTTTGTTCTCAACATAAACATGACTACATATATATTCAGCTTAAAGTAAAAAACAAGTTACAAATCACTACTGGATACTTAAAAATAAACTCTATGTGGCTTTTCATTTTGGCAGCACCAGCCTAAACTCTGTGGGTGTGCAATATTTCAGAAACTTCAGGTACATTACAGTCTTCTGAGAAAGGCCCAGTACTTCAGAATTCCCGGAGCAGCTGTGAAGAAAGAACATTACTGGCAACAAATATTAAAACAACACTTCAAGAACTACAAGAATACATTTAGAGGTTTGTAAAGGTGCACATATTTGAGCATTCAAGCTAATATCCTAAATAATTTTTCTGTTAACATATTTATTTTTGGTTTACAAAGAAATGTGTACTTGATCAGCAAACGGTTTTAGCCGTAGATGGATGGATGATTCTACAGCCACATCTCCTTTCTGGGTGTACATCCGGCGCCTGTGCACGTGTGTGGAATCCAGCAACTTTGTTTTCCCTGATCCCCAAAAAGCTCACCTTTGACACACCCTCTATATGCACAGAAAAACGGCTTTTCTTATTCAGGGGCTCTTTTGTGGTGGAATTCGGAGAAAATGGGTTGTAACATCTTTTTAGGGAGAGGTTGAGTATGTTTTTTCATTCGAGTGGCTCTGCATGCTTAAGAAATTTGGGTCGGTATAAAGGGCTAGAGGACTGAGCTGTGTACAGCATCCCAGGATGCCTGCAGCCCCGAAGTGCAAACTGCAGACGCTCTCATGGCCTGAATGTGGAATTCTACCCACCAGAAAGCATTATTGGAGCCCAAAGTGGAAGCTTTAAATAGCTCAATGATATTGGTGCCTTCCCTTTGGTTTCAAAAGCAATGACGACCGAACATTTTCGACTGTGAGGCAAAGTTGACTTGCATATCAAAAAAACCACCTTTCCAAAAAACATTCAATGAGGTAGCTCAGATCAATTATCAAACCCAAGTGAATATCAAGAAGCTTAATAAATGCTCAGGCATTTTAAAATGCAAATTGCTACAGTGCCTAGTAAATGCTCTTTCTTCCCAATTCCCGCAGGTGCATGCAAACCTTCAGAAGGGGCCCCCCGCAAAGTGAGCATAGCAAGAGGCTGGGAGTCAGTGACAATGGCCAAGAGCAGAGAGGAGGGGCACACTTGTGCACCCAACTTAGGCTAACGTAAGCCTGCAGACCGCAGAGCTCAAGTGCAGTCAGTCCCAGTGAACAAACACCAGGTAGAACTCAGGGCTCCATGAGCTGAAAAGCAGCCTTTACTCAAGGGGCTAGGGAATCCTACGCCTGGTGCATTCACACTGTGATTGAGGCAATCTAGTACTTCCCTTAAAGCTGAGTCGGTATAAAGGCCTGGCCCACTGGAGCAGCTCAGGGCAGGCCTTCATGGTTTCCAGGGCCCCAGAGCCACCCTCCCTCTAGAGGACTCTGGCCCCTGCTGCCCCTGCCACTCACCCTGGGTGGGTTCTGGGAGAGGCCATGCTTTTAGCCACTTGTCCCCTGAGTTCTCATGGTTTGCTCACAGGCACAGACTGCTCTTTGCTAGGTAGCTTTTCAGAGGTCAAGCTCAAATGTCTTCTATGTGGAGTCTGGGACAAAGGGAAAGGTGGCCACACCAACCTGGGCAGCAATATGAATTCTGTGACTTCCAGCAATATGAAACAGTTCACACACACACATTCATGTGCACACACACACTTTCACACGCACACACATGTACACACTTAAGTGCACATACCCTCACACAGGCACACACATGCATCCATACACATACAGTCACCCATGCACACACATGTGCACTCACACTCACATGCACAGAGCAGTGCACAGCCGCTGGGCAACATCCCCGAGAGCAGCAAGCTCAGGTGCAGCCGGGGCAGGGGTGGGCGGAGTGAAGGGGCCTGGAGCAGGGCTGGGCAGTGTTGCTTGGGAAGAAGCCCTGAGCGCCCCACCTCGCCCTGGCTATCTCCCTTTCCTGTCCTCAGCGGCCAGCACCACCGCACCACCACCCAGCCGGGCGCACTGAAGACAAGCGGAGGGAAGGAAGGCAGCAGGTCCCTTGTGTTAGGTCTCCGTCGTATAATTATCGTAGGCCAGCGGAGCCAGTGCTGGAAAACTGCTCCACCGCCTGGCGCCGTGCTGGGGCTCCATGCGCCCTTGCTCCTTATATTTACCCAGAATGTTTTTGGCTTCTTCTGCATCCCGCAAAGGGCTCTCTCCATATTCTTCCTTCAGCCACTGCCGATACTGGAGGATGGAAACAAACCCGAAACGTCACACACGTGCACACCTGCATACACGCAGACTTGCACCTGTGACTTCACCGCAGAGATGGTACCGCACATAACCAGGGAAATAAACAGCAGTGGGAAATCAGAGCTCTGAGGCTGCCCAGCCACGATCAAGCAAGAGACGTAACTGCTCCTTCAAGGTGTTGGCCTAGGACACGAAAACAGGCCAGACCAAGGAAATGGTACTTCACCCAGAAAGAGAGAAACAAGCTAGTAGAGGGTACCAGGCACAAGGAAACAACAGAGTAGGTGCCTGTGGCTTCCGCAGATGAATGAGGGATCCATGACAACTTCTGAGGGGGTGCAGCTGGGCACCCTGGGAGCCGATGTCCTCTGTGGGCCTTTCAACTCCAAACGCCATGATGCTGGCTCTGTACGGAAAGACTGTGGTCACCATACAGGGGCACCTGCCTACATCTCTGATGTCCCCTAAGCATTGCTTACCTGATGGACTTCATGCTTCTCAAACTCCTGGAGCTGTCTCTGGAAGCCCACGTTGGGGTTGGCACAGGATCTCCCAGCACGCACGGTGTGCAGGGCATCCTCCCAGCCAAAGTCAGTGACAGTCATGATGTACGCAATCACCAGTGTCACGCTCCTGGAGACCCCGGCCAGGCTGCAGGGCACAAGAGAAGCACACGGGTGAGAGCAGTTTCAGATCCCCGGGTCCACCACCCAATCCATGGGGAGCGGGGGAGTCTAAGGACCTTGTTTACAATGCCTTCCTGCCTTGGATGACATGTGGACAGTAAGCACACTACCAAGACCCCACTCAGCACTCAGCATACCATCTTCTTCTACCTCCCAGCACTAGAATCGCAGGCTTTCTTCTGCTGTTGAGCTTCATTTATTGGTTTTCTATGGGCTGTGACTCCAGACGCTCCCTTGGTCCTAAGCCCCTCCTGAGGTCTTTCCCATTTCCCTGGACAAATGACATGACTGAGGTACTCCATGGGAACTTGAGGCTTCCGGGGCTTATGCAACAAACCCATTTATAACCTACATTGGTTTAGAATGCTTCATGTTTCTTAAAAGTTTAGTTTTCTTAGCTATATGAGGGCTAGATCTATAATTTTTAAAGCCCATGACATACAGAAGCCCTTACCCAATCTGACTTTTATGCTTTTTTTGACATAAATATGCACAGTACAGAGCAGGCATGCTGCGTCTGCAGGTGGGAGCAAGGCACCCTGCAGGCAGTAACGGTTAGGGTGAGCTACCTGGAGCAGGCTGAGTGAGAGGGCCCATTTTACATGTACATGCAAATGAGGGTGGTCACAGAAAGGTTGTGCTTCGTCAGACTTGAGTGTTCTAGTAACAGGTTAAGATGGGGAAGTTTAGCAAACGTCTTGCTTTTAGAAAAGCCTATCTTTAGATGTATATAACTGTATGAAATATTAATTCCTAGAATATCGGGCCTACACATATTCAAATATAAATCATTACTTTAAAGCCCCACTCTCAAGTAGTGGCTCTTCACTAGGGTTTTATATGAGAAAACTGGGAGAGATTTTAAAAGACAGATCCTCTTGGGCTGCAACCCTGGAGATTCACATTCACCAGGAGGCTGGAGAAGCCCAGGAGTGGGAGTTCCAGAATTCCCCTTTAATTGGCTCCACCTGAACCCCCAAGGTATGTGAAAGCCAAATAGAAATGAACATTAAAATCCTACCCTTTGTATTTATTATACTTTCTACTGTTTAAAAAAATGAGATGAAAAATCATATGATTTCAAGAACTGTATGAAACTGCAGACGCCATTCTAAAAACAACTATCCAGCGTCCTCCCCTGTCATGGGTTATTGTCCCTCAGAACACATTATGGTTTTTTATAGGTGGCTTCTCTAAATGTCATGCATTGGGTCCTCTCTGTCCTGGCAGGGCTGCCATCAACCTTAGCAGCAATATTCCCCAGGAATTATCACTTCACAGTCCTAAAGAGCTTACAGTACAGGATAACTGATTCGGGGAATGTCAAAAGATTGTTAGGCTTTCAGTTAATTAATACCGCACTTTATTCAAGACAGAGAGGGAACCTGTCCGGCCAGCACTTAGACAACAGAGCCCTGGCTCTAGAGTGTTGGCCACTGGTTCCCTGAGCAAATGAGCCATGTTATTGGCATGATTATGAGCGGTAATAAAAATGCCAGCCCACTTTCACTGAGAATTCTCTATGTGCTAGGCACACTGCCAAGAGCTTCAGATGCATCATCCTTGGGTTAAGTGTGTTATAGTAGCTTTCTCTTCTCTCTCTCTCTCTCTCCGTGAGTGTGTGTGTGTGTGTGTGTGTGTGTGTGTGTGTGTGTTTGTGTGTGTATCTACACAAATTATATCAGAATGCAAGCAGACAGCTATCACTAAACTGGGTCATTTTGGTGTTGACAGTAATGTAATACTAAAAATCCATATTTGCAATCAAGTCTGCTGAAGAAAAAACAACAGTGTCTTCAAAAAGTCGCTGAGGTTTCAGGGTTGAGCCTACAGAATCTGTGTCATCTGTAATAGGCTTTTCTGATGAAATGCTGGAGACAAGCCAGCAAAGGGAAGTTTCTGTTGTCTAGTAACCTTCATGGTCCGTACAGAAATCTCAGCAGTGGAAATGGGGAAAAAAAAGCAAAACCAGTTAGGTTCTCCTTCCATAGATGGAAAGAGAGACTAACACATGGTGGTGGACACATGGTGCATGCCTTTGAGATTTAGAGTTTACAGAAAACTATTAGGAGGTGAAGCCATTAATCACACACAGAAAAACACTTGATATGAGGCCAAGCCAAAGAGCATGCTGGAGCACTATTAAGCAAGAGACACACATACCAGTGTACAAGGCAGCTCTCACCACGGAGTCGGCACTCGTGAATGAATTTAATACTTTCTTTGAAATGTCTTGTCCTGGGGGAAGAAAAAGAGAGAAATGATAGCTCTCTATTTTACTCAATATATGATGAAAAGAAAATTCTACCTGAGGCTTCTTTCTTAAAATGTTAATTGATTTTTATGTCTAATTGACACACTACTGTACATATTTACGCACTATAGTGTGACACTTCAATGCATGTATACGTTGTATAATATAATGATCAAATCAAGGTAATTACCTTATCCATCACTTTAAACATTTAGCACTTTGTAGCGATAACTTTCAAAAGCTTCTTTTGTAGCTATCTTGAAACATATGGTACATTATTATTTGCTATAGTCAAATAATCCACTGTGTAATAGAAATCAGAATATGGCTCAGTGTGGTGGCTCACGCCTGTCAACCCAGAAACTTGGGAGGCCAAGGCAGGTAGATCACTTGAGGTCAGGAGTTTGAGATCACCCTGGCTAACAAGGTGAAACCCCTTCTCTCATAAAAAATATAAAAATTAGCTGTGTGTGGTGGTAGGTGCCTGTAATCACAGCTACCAGGAAGGCTAAGACAGGAGAATCGCTTGAACCCGGGAGGCAGAGATTACAGTGGGCTGATATCACGCCACTGCACACCAGCCTAGGCAAAAGAGCAAAATAAGAAAAAGAAGAAAGAAAAAGAAAAAAGAAAGAAAGAAAGAAAAGAAAAGAAAGAAAGAGAAAGAAAGAAAGAAAGAAAGAAGAAAGAGAAAGAAAGAAAGAGAAAGAAAGAAGGAAAGAAGGAAAGAAGGAAAGAAAGAAACCAGAGTTTATTCTTCCTGAGGTTTACTGAAAGCTCTCCTAGTCCCACACCATCAAAACCTGGTCACACAGTCTGTGGCTGGAGCTGTCTCAGCCTCAGAATCCATCATTTACAATGCTGAGGTCTGGGAAGGCTGTGGGTTGTCTGGAATTTTTAGAATTTCTCTGTAAGAAATTTCTGAAACACACAGTTACCACTGGCTGGGGTTGGGGGAGGTTGTGGACAATCCCCCATGTTCAAACTGAGGCTCTCAATGCCCCAGCAGTACACAGGGACCCTCACACTGGCTGTGGAGGGTGCAGGTCACCATGATGCAGGTGAGGAAGGTGTCCATGTCATGTGGGCTTTCCAAGTCCTAAAAGCTAGTTTACTCCTGTCAATATGGAAAATCTAAAAGTATTCTCCCAGACTGGTCTCCCTGGACTTTGACAGTCCTGTCTGCAGCTCAGTGGAGAGCGTGGGGAAATGAAATTCTGGCTCTAATCCCTCTCTGCCACTTACTGGACCATATGGCCCAGGAAAAGCCACTTATCTTCTCAGTTATAAAGTGGGGCTGGTATCTCACATGCCAATATGCTTTGCAAATTCTGAAGTCCTAAATGGGCTGGGTGCGATGGCACATGCCTATAATTCTAGCATTTGGGAAGGGTGAGGTGGGCAGATCACTTGAACTCAGGAATTCGAGACCAGCTGGCAAAATGTCGAAACCTTATCTCTGCAAAAAATGCAAAAAAAAAAGTAATAATAATAATAATAAAAATTAGTAGTCCTGTAGTCCTGGCTACTTGGGAGGTTGAGGTGGGAGGATCTCTTGAACCCAGGACAATGAGTGAGCTGAGATTATGCCACTGCATTCCAGCCTGAGCAACAGAGTGAGACCCTGTCTCAATAAATAAAAATAATAGAAGTAAGTTCTTAATGATGATGCATGCCTTAATCCTTTCTTCTTCTAACTTCTTAGCTTTTCAGACCACCCTCTTTTCTCATCACTCCTTCAACCCCTAACCATTCAGGGAGTGCCTACTAGCATGGCCTTGTGCCAAGTCCCTGAGGCACAAAGCCAGGCAGGGCTCAATCCCCACTTCGACGTGCTCCCAACCAGCCTGTGTGTCCTGTGCCACTCAGACCTCATTCTGGACTGGTTTGTGGGTTAAGTGCAGAAACCTTAGGCGACAGACAGCACATGTGCCTCTCCAATGTCTTCTACCTTCGAATGGCTTATAAAGCAGCAAAAGTTGCCCTTGGACTAAACTGACTTCTCTTTAAACACCGATTGAGTACTGTACTGACCATTTGTCAGGGACTCTGATAAACTGTAAGACATTCAGAGATAAACAAGATGTCGTTCCCAATTGCAGAATGCCGGGGCACATGAATGTACGGTAAGAATGAGAAATTCAGGCATGGCCTAACAAATTCACCCAGGTCCTGACAGCAGAAGAAACTCAGTAGCCTCAAGGTAGGTGCTCAGTGAGATGAGGACAGCCAGGAAGCAGTAGCATGCACACACATGTTCTGCCAACAACTGCACTGTCACCACAGTGCAGATCCCTAGGGGACCAAATCAAGGACTCTGGACTCTCACCTGACGTCTCTAATTAGCACATCTGCTTTTGTTAATGTTCCCAGGGATAACTGCTCCCAGATGTCAACTCGTAAGGTGGTTTGGTACACAGTAGGCAAGAAAGGATTCTTGCTCTAATCAGGAAATCTAAGATATCAGTGCTGAAGGAGACTTCAGAGCAGAAGCCAGGCCGTGAAGCCAAGTATACATCAGGGTGGGGCACCTAGGGTCAACTTGTTGGGCAGGAGTCTGGTCCCCAGCAAGGAGCTGGGCAGCCCAGCTGGGAGCTCCCCACCCCTTAAGCAGAACTAGCCATCTGGAGTTGGCAGGGAAGTCTGCTCGTCTGGAGGTACTGGAACCGTAGCAAGACCTGGTCAGCTACACTTTTTTTTGGGAAGGAAATCCCCTCTTCCCGCAGCTCTGTCCATGTTGAAGTAAAGGCAAGGCCAGGGGTAGGGACTTCTGGAAAAGCTTTCCCTTCCTGAAGAGAGGAAAGCAAACTAGCTCTGCCCCTGGTTTCCTGTCATGGAGCTGGGAGACAGTGCCATGCTCAGAGCTGCACTACCTGCTGCCAAGTGTCTCTCTCCCTTAGAATGCCATGTCAGTTTGAAACGGTATTCTGCTACTTGTGGCAAATTCATGCTACCTGATATCAGCAACTAATTCAACAATTTGTAAAACTTTGAGTCAACTCATCTGGCCCAGAAGTGGCTCCAGATTGCTGGTCTGCAACCTGCTTGGTGGTTTACACCAGGGACCTGCCCTTCCTGCAGGCCAGTGCACAGGCTGGGGGTGCTAACTGGCTGGCTGCAGGGCTGCAGCTGGACGGCACCCTCCTTGGCCACACAAGCTGTTCATGCTGTGCCCCCCAATGGTGCCAAGATGCTGTCCCTGCCTGCAGTGCCCGTTCTTGCCTGTTCTGTGTGGGTCTCCTGGTCAAGAAGAGCCGCGTCTGCGTGCAGAGCAGCCAGAAAAGCAAAAGCAAATCTAGAAATGAATGCCGACCGCCTGAGTAAATGAAAAACCACAGAGCACCTCAGAACACACTGCAAAGACCACACAGTGACATGAAAGTTAGCAGTGACCCCTCTGAGTGGAGACAGGAATGGGGTCACATTCAGTTCTGTGAAGCTCACCAAGGTCTTGTAAAGATGACAACTGAATCTCTTCACTGAAACTTTGGAGTGGGAACCACTTCTTGTATCTGGCTTTGACATCTGCACGTCCCCAACCACAGACACAACCTTACATACTGTGGGGTTGAACCTGGGTTCAAGAGTCAGACTTGCCACATCTCAAAATAAAAGGGGGGAGTGTGCTCAGCCTGGCACTATCCAAACCCACCCACAACCAGGGAGCCAAGTGGGCATATGAAGGAGCTGAGGAGGTCACAGAGGTGACCCCGCTCTGTACCCCCACACCCCATAGCTCTTTCTGTCTGTAGCAAGAGTAAAGTCCAGGAGAGCCTATAAGACATAGGTCCTATCCATCATCATGTTGGGGCCCTGGGCTGCACAGCTCTGTGCAGGCATTGTGATAGGGCCATTCACAGCCCCACCCCAGGAGCCTGAAGGATGCCAACGAGGCGGCCGCTCAGAGCTCCACAACGAAACTTGGCTCATGGACAATATGGCACAAAGCCAGGCCAGCGAGCTATTCCTAGAAATGCCTTTTCCAAGAAAAGCCCAGAGGCAGGAGAGCACACTATTACTTTGGTGCAGGACTGTGTGTAAGGGTGTTATTTCCAGGGAAGCTGATGACAGAAGCCCCAACTCTGGTCATTAAACTCCCTCCTCCACAGTGGGAAATACCCATGGCTCTGGTCCTTCTATTGCTCAACTGTAGTTAGAAGCAGAAGCGCAAGTCTTAGGCACTATCCTACCGCAAGCTGTTTGAATGAACACAAGTTCCCGTTCCTGCTCTCCGTTTCGTGGGTAGTTCACCTTTACATCCACACACAGCCGCATGGAATAGGCTCTGTCCACAGAGAGCCAGCAAACACATGCACAAAGCAGCACGGACCGGACCACGCCTTCATTAGAAACTTACCAAACAGCACCTGGGGCTATCATGCTCGCTCCTGGCCTCAGTCCTTGGAGCACACCTAGGTCAGCAGGGGCACGTCCAGGGAGAGGGGACTCACAAACAGCCCAGACACTCCCAGCTGTCCTCCTCTCTCCTCACAGACCATCGCCCTCTGCCTGGGTCCCTTCCTTTCTGCATCAAAGGCCAAGAGCCAGTGCTCAGATGGGATCTCCTGACCTTCAGAGAGTCTAAGAAAAGATGGTGGGTAAGCCTGTAAACCACACTGCATGGTGTTCACTTTTGAGGCTGAACAACTACTTTTCACTCTAGGACTGCAAGATTTGGAGGCTTCAGTCCCCACTGTAGGATCTAAGATGGTCCTGTCCTGCTCAAAAGGACTTTGCCTGTTTGAGTGGGTGCCCAGGAATCTGGCTGAGTACCTTGAATGGCAGCTGGTCCTACCCCAAAGCCCAAGGTATCAGACCAGGCTGTAACAGCAAAGGCCACAGGAACACAGGGTACTCCTCCTTCCTTCTGATACAAAAGTGTGTGTGCATAAATGAAGGCAAGGGAGAAACAAACCCAAAAAAGGTAATCATCGTTTTATATAAAATATACATATATTTATACATTACATATGTAAATACATGTTTTTGCTTAGCAAAAATGTTTTTGTTTCTTTTCTAATAGCAAACGGGTAGACTATTCTAACTGCATTCAGGCTTTGGAAGGTGGTTTCATATCAGAGTGCTGCTTCCTCTTGGGGCAGAATCTGCCCAGGGCTCCTCACCCACAGGCCCTGCCCCAGCATACTTTCCAGCTGGAAGGCTAATGGTGAAGACCCCAACCTAGAGGTAATGGGAAGAATGTTCCTCACCAGATATGGTGGAGCTGCTCTATCACTGCACAGCATTATATACAAAACCAGCCCACATTTGTATCAGTGAGTCCCCAACTTTGATATTTACGCCCAGTCAACATTAAAAATAGAATTGGGGGATGCTTACATTGTACTTTTCATTTTGCCAGGTAAGGTCTTTTTAAAAGCAAACTAAAACAAAGACTTCTCTACCACTTACTACAACATCATTACCCAGAAGAATATTTCAACAACAAAAAAGAAGGACACAGTCTAAGACTACAGGATAGTTCTTAAAGTTGAATGAATGAAGTCTGATGAAAAACTGAATGCACATTTTCGGCTCTCATTTTCTCCTTGAGCAGGAAATCGTCACCAGGGGCTGGCAGGGCCCTCAGGAACTGTCTAGAAGCAGGGCCACAGTAGTCCAAGGGCCCATCTAGCTCTAATCTTGCAAAAGTGCTCCTTTATAATAAAATAAAGAAAAACGTAAATGAGAGAAAAAGAGAGTTGAAAGTACAGAAAGTGTCAGTTAAAGAAAATAGAGACAAAAAGATAGGGAGGTAGAATAAGGCAAGGACGTTTTACCAATGTTTTCAATATAGCCTCTCTGCATTGGTAATGCTTCTTCTCCCCACAAAAACCTCAAGAAATTTACAGACCTGCTAGATTCTAAAACCACTGAATGTCACAAAGGCGCTATTGCAATGATGCAACCCTACCGACTCCATAGCCTGGCAGAGGTCAAATGCCCTTGGACTTCACAGAAAAAGAAAAAAGAAATCTGTAATTACTTGCTTCATGATGTCGAACTACAAAATGCCAATGTAATATATATTAAAACAAGATGAGTAAATGTAAGTTAATACACATCTAACCATTCAATTTCAAAATACATTAATAGTCTTTACTTAGAAAATATAATCTTATTTCAGAAATGCTTAGTGTTTATTAAAAAAAAAAAAACAACACTTTCACTTGTATTATCTCACCTAATACCATAGAAAACCCTGTGAGATAGGCATTTTACAGATGAGAGAAGAGAGGTTAAAATGACTTGCTGAAGAAATCCCATAGAGAAAGCAAAAGTGAGCATTTCCAAAGCCCTTAACTCACTAACCCATACCATGCTGGCCACTTGGGGACCATGCAGTGCGTGATTTGATACAAACTCTAGGATGCCTCTAATTATGACAAAATCATGCAAAACATACCACAATAGGTCTGTGGGGTTATTACAACTCTGAGAACTTGAACTTTTACATTTCCTGACTTGGCAAGGTTAGCTGGTTGGGGAACTGAGCTGAAATTCTAACATGTTGTTATCTCAAACCAGGTTTTTGCATTTTAAGTTCCTGGAAGATCAGAGAGGGAGATTTGAGAGGATTAAGGCCAAGACAGCAAACTGACCTTTCTGGGCAGTTTGCAGCCACTGGTGTCAAATGACAGACAATAGCTAGTCTCAAAGGTCACAAATCTCTTACTAAACATAATTACCCAGAATTCCTGTTAGTGCAGGTATTTGTAGGGGAAAATTTAAGATATGAAGTGTTAAATTACATCAAAGCTGTCATTCATTTTTTAAATCTGTACTTAAGTTTAAAATAATAAGCAACACAGTCTTCCAGAATTTATCATTGAATGAAGAAACTCTTAAGCATCAGGAATTTTTATAGTGGCAAAAGAGCTACTATTTCAAATTGTTTAGGTCACGCAGAACACATTTTCCATGTGGCAGATAAGAAATTCTTTTGCTTTTGCTAACTAGAGAATTAAGAATATTTATCTCCTGACCATCCTCATTCATTGGAAAGCAAAAGTTGACTGTCAGCACCTGATATTTGATGAGTAATAAACACCCTAAAAAATACCATGAGAGAGGTAGGTGTTCTGCCTGCCAACTTGAGGTAAATCATTTGATTATATTGTAAAAATACGCTCACCACTAAAAAGTACGCTATGCCTTGCAGTGGAACACTTGGAACAGGTAAAAAGAAACTCAAGCTATTTCATGGCCTGCCTCTTAACAAGCCGAGTCACTCAAAGTTCCAAAGTCAACTCCACCATTTCCACATAACTTCAGTACAGCAAGCAGTATCTAGAGTCATGGACATATGTGTGCCGAAGCCTTATTCACAAGCCTTGCTGTTACTAATGGATTAAAAATAAACGTTTCCCCAAAGAATCATATAAGAGCATGACTCCCAACAGCAGAGTGTCCACCTTTCTCCACCTTTTCATGAACTACGGTGCTGACTTCCTTTTCCAGCTGAAACAGAAGTCTCACTGCTGTAGGGCTGTGCTGGAAACTACAGCAGGGGCACATCCTCCACACACAGGCCCAGACAGGGCAGTGCCACACCTACCTATACCCTAAGCCTACCTTCATTTATGGTTTGCACCTTGGTAACTCTTTGTTATCCAGATACAAAGAAAGAGTTACAAAGGCAAACCATAAACTTAACAGGACCTCTTTACATATTTGGGACAGGAGAGAACTAATTAAAATTGACAGGTAGGAGGGAGGTGGGAGATGAGAAACCGCTTAATGAGTACAACGTTCATTCTTCGGGTGATGGACGCACTAAAAGCCCAGACTTCACCATTAAGCAATACGGCCATGGAACAAAACTGCACCTGCACCCCGTAAATCTATTCATATTTTAAAAAGTATGGGCCAGTCCTTCAGCACCAGGGGTGACTGCAATTGGGCTTTTTTTTGACAGAAGATCGGAAGTGACCCACGAGACCTGCAGCTGGCATATCTCGGTCTCCCCTGTCCTTCCACATCAGCACATCTCTCAAGGAACTGAAGCAGTCTTCCTGGGCACCAAAACTTGTTATTGCAACTACCTTTTCTGTAACTCTCAAAATACATTAATGTACACTGAATAAAAGCAGATTCATTTTTTAAAGTGCCCAGAGTTCACGGAGAACACCTTCACATACATGACCTTGCCTCCAAAACCCTTAGGGCAGGCATTTTCAGATGAGAGAACTGAGGTGTCGATGGGTTAAGATCACCTGCCCAAGGGAGGTGGAACTGGTTTTACAGTTGAGATTTTCTAACATCTAGGTTGACTGCTTAATCATCTATAGTGCAATGGGCCATTCCATGCTTAAATAAGGTCACGGTCACAAAGATGGCGCTCAGCTCCTAGCAAAGCTGAGAAGCACTGGGGACAGCTCAAGGACAGGTGGCCACCTGCACTGACAACCCATGCCCAGAGCCCAGAATGGTTCACATCTGAGTCTGTCTTCTAAAGAATCAAATTGCCAATCACGTACTGACAAGTTCAACAGCATGTCAGAATCTCGGTGTGAGATAAGAGCAAAGCAACCACTCTAAAAATAGCCACCAAAACATGGGCAGAAGATTGCTGTGGTCTTCAGAGAAAGGCAGTGGCTCACTTCCTTCCGTGTGTACTATGCCTTCCAACCACTTCTGTTTCTTGACACGACTAGTAACCAGGGAAGTTCTCTAATGCTGCTTCTCCGCCTTCCAGGCCTAGGGTGCTATTCTGTTTTCCTAGGAAATCCCTCCTCCACCATCCTCAATCTTAAAGGTTCACCTTTCTGTGAAATAGCAAGAGTGTGTGTGGAAACACAGCCCCTGGGTAGCACACAGTATCTCCAACTTCCTACCTCCCATCCCTCCTAGTCTCTACCACCTCACTTTTACATGTCAACCCATCTGACTGCAGCCCTATTTTCTTTTCCCCAAAAAGATAGATCTCACATAATGATCGGATAACCTGTGATTTCTCTGCTCTGCCCCAGTGAAGACTCAAGGTCAGCTGAGGGCCAGCGTTTAAAACTCCCAGGACGGTGGGACACTTGTGATCCTGAACATCGGGGCACACGGTCTCACTCCTGATCTGAAGGGTGTGCATGCAGCAGTGCTTTAGGCATAAAAGCTGAATCCAGACAAGCCTGAGGACTCCCAAATTCACAAGCTCCACCACAGCCTACAACTTCCCTATGAAATGCAGTAACACGCAGTTCTAGGAGGGTTGCTGTGTCTGACCTGTGGCATACAGCATGAGGCCAGCCTGAGAATCAGAAGCCAGACTCAGCAGCATGGGCTGCTAAGTACTTTATATCCAGCCCCAGCCTTTCTGCCTGCACAAGTCAAATCTCTGCTTCGGGAAAACCGTAATCTATTCCACGTCATGGTATCTCCAGGTCCCTCCTATGCAAGCAAGAGTGACTGCTAACACTGTAGCTGCCATGGGTCTCCAGAGCCCTGCCCTCTATCCTGCCGAAACCTAATCCTATCCGTCTCCACAGGACTTCTTCCATATGGAAAAGGGAGCAATTATGAATCTCTATAGGTACAAACAGGGTTAAAATGACATCAAAGGTTTATTCGGCTGTGAAGAAGTAGAGGACTGGACTTTCCTAAGCTAGAATGACCTATTCATTCAACTAGGCCAGGGTTTAGCAGCATGCTGTCCCATATGGCAGCCACCATTGGCCTCCTGAGGTTCTCAAGCCCTGGAAATGAAGCTGGTCCAAACTGAGATGTGCTGAGTATAAAATAGCACACCAGAGTCCCCAGGCTTTGTATGAAAGAAGGACATAAACTAGCTCATTAATTTTTTATATTGAGTACATATCAAAACATTTTAGATACACTGGATTAAGTAAAATATAGTATTAGAATTAATGTTGCCTGTTTCTGTTTGCTTTTTAAAATGTGGTTCCTCGAAAATTTGTTTTGCCAATTTGTGGCTCAATATCTATTTCTACTGGACAGCTCTGCTTAAGACAAAACCCAACAAATCCCTTATGGTTTTATTTCTAGAGAAAAGATGAGCATACTAAAGGTTTAAGGTATCCTTTTTAAAAATCAGACCCTTCTTGTGGACATCCCTTGAGTCTCTTTGCATAACGGAAGGACCAGTCAACCACAAGGAGCCTCCCACCACAGCTCATCCCACCCTGGCCAGCATTGACTTCGGCAGGCTCGCAGTCTCTTCCCTGGGGCCCCAGGCATGCAGGGTCATCAAGGGTCCCACGAACTCCAACGACTTCACAGTCTTCTACTTCTTTGACTTAACCATCCTGTATTCATTTTTTAAAAGACTTCCAAATAATACAGAAAAAAGAAACTTACAGGTTTTGAGATGGTGAATCCGCTGCTGGAATGCACAGGTATTTAACTCCCTGCAGAATGATAAAAAGTAAATACATAAAAATAAAAACATGAAACTCAGTGGAGAAAAACATTTAGGGAACTATTTGCTCAGGTCGAAAAATAAAAAAAATAAAATAAAAAGGAGAAGTTTTTCACTCATCTTTTGTTGCCAAGGAACTGCAGAGAAACTAAAGTTCCTGGTTATTTTCCGTGACCATTCGTACAAATAATCCTGCTTTGGTTTGCAAACAGCTTGTAGATTTTGGAAAAATTCAAACGGTACATCAAAAGAGTGAAATAGTTGAGTACTTTTCAGTGAGTGTCAACTACTTTTAAAACCAGCATCTCAGATGCTAGGTTATATATTCCAACTTTTTAATGTATTTCATTTAGGATTCTGAATGTTCAAAAAGGAAGCACTGTTAGTAAAAACCTTAACATAGTGAGCGAAAACTGTAACATCACATTACACCTTTCTCCATCAATTTTAGTATCATGACAGCTACAATTTCACGGATGCACCAATACGACCTTTACACCCTAGGGATAATTTGCTTTATTTTGCTTGCTTTTCAGGACGATAAAAGTTTGTATATCAAAAAAACACTTTTTTTTCTTTTTTAAAGATGGCTCAATCTGAAAAAAATAAACTTCATATACTCCTCTATAAAACTCAGAAAAAGGTTTATGTAAATCCATGCTATAACAGGCATGCTAAATTTGAGTTTTATTTTTTAAAAACTGGCTTTTGGAGGGACTGAAAGAATGTTTCAAAAGGTCTGTCAAGTAAAAAACACAAAACATAAAAATCTGATGTTCTCTTTCTAAGATATTATAGCTTGATGAAGAATTAGATACATTATTTTTAAATTCTTCCTCTCCTAATTGCCTTATCTCACAGAATCTTGCCACCATGTCATGGACAATATTGGGGATTGGGGGAGCACATCAGAAACTGGAAAAGGAACCAGCCTTGGAGAATAAAAGGGCAGATAGGTAGAAGAGTGATAAAGACAACCGCAGGTTCCCCAGAAGATAGAGTTACAAAGCAACATATCTTCAAGAATTATTCACAAGTAATTTTTGCATTTTTAAACTTTTGTTAACTCCTATTGTTAGGAATTTCTGTGCTGTACTTGCTAATAGGAACAACTAAATGTGTAGCTGCCCCTAATCCTTCCACACGTCCTATACATTTTAATAGTTCCTAACACTGTGAGTTCTACTTTCCAGTACAGGCACCAGATACACTTCATGTCCCAACATCCCTTGCGATCACAGCGCAGACTCCCCACCTGGCTTCATGGATCCAAGGATACACCCTCAGAATCAGATCAGGAGCTACTGAGTGGGATCTGAGAAGCGTGTGTGGGCTCCGTGGGTGCAGGGTGGGGCAAAGTGCATGCGCTTTACTGGTGCAGGTGGGGCAGGGGTGGGCTGGCTCAGGGCAAAGTGGGTGCTGAGCCTGGGGCCAGTTTTTTGGGGATCGCTTCTGAACTTCAGCCTAAAACCTGTTCTCCATCTATTCTGAGGGAACCATGAGCTTTGAACTCTCTGTCAGTAAGAGCTCAGTTTCCTGCTGAAACTGACTTAGAGCAGGATCTGTTGACTGCAACTAAAATCTAAGTGATTAAATTCCCTCTTGCCCTCTCCCACAATGATGAGGAGTCAGATCGACATTTTTTCCCCTGCAGTTTCTGTATATTTTGTTTCCAGCTCTGAATCAATCTTTACATTCTCCAATAAAAGCCCTTTTGGGTCTTGAAGGAGATGAGTTTTATTACCACTGTTTATCCACATGCGAACATCTCACTTGAGACCAAATGGGCTTCAACCATGCCAAGGGTTAATTTAGGATCTGCTGGTGGAAGAGGAAAGTGAAGCAGCAGCTTCTCCCTCCTTTGCCTTCACTCTGTCATCCCCAGTGGCCTCCGCCTGTCTCTGTCCTCATTTCTCCTGGGCCCGTGGGCTGTGCTCTGCTGGGAACACTGAGCAGTTGTCTGAAACTCTAAAATGTCTTCAAACCCAGAGAGGTATGACAGCTGGGACTTAAAGAGAAAGCAAATGGAAAAGGAAATATTACTGTTAAAAGTAATTTCAGTCCTTTCCTCCATGGAGGCCAAACAAGCTTGTTGGTATAGATCCACATACATTGACCACTTCCTGCAGCCACCATTGAAATGACTCAGTCACTTCTTTCCTTTTACTCTTAAGTGAGAGTTGGCAGTGGATCAGTCCAGAAGCCTGTGAAATCCTTTCCTCCCACACACCTCCTCTACCCTCCTTGGAGACCGGCACCTCCAGAGGGACCAGAAGGAGTCTCAAGTTCCCAACTTCCCTTCCAGTGCCCCCTTCAGTATTAGCGACTCCCATCTGGCAGGGGCGCTTTAGTGAACCCTTTCTAAGACCAGATGGAAATGCTCACCTGTCACAGACGTTGACTGACAGCCACTTTATTCTAGCAGAATCTAAAATCAGCCTGGTCTATAATAGCAAGAGGAAAGAATAAAAAAAAGGACAGGAAGAGAATGGACAGAGGGTCTGCTTTTTGTTGGCTGAGAGCATTCACCGTTAAGTACCAGGCATGGGACTGGACAGCACTGTGCTTCCTACGGGCAGTCTCCATGTGTAGTTGTGTTCCCTTTTGTGGCGCCTGAGGCACAAAAAATAACAACTCAGGTTGGTCCCATGAAGCAGGAGCACCTTGTCAGGTGGGCACGAGAATCTACCCACAGGAGGATGGCAAAGGCTCTCTCTCCATCTGGGAACCACCCAAGATGAGAAGGCAGCTCTTAGCCATGCTGGCTCATGCCACATGAGCCACACGCCTACCCACATTTGCTGGGGTAGGCGTGTGGCAGCTGCAGTTTCCCATGTGTGTCTTTTAAAGAGAAACAAAATGGCTCCCAACCACAATCTGGGGACCCCCTGCTGTTAAGACAGGACAGATAAAAATATAAAACCTAAGACAAGATTATATTCTGTGGAAGACAGAGTAACAACAGCAATGATAACACATTTCCCTGCAAGGGTGCCCAGCATACAGCAGGCACTCACTGAACTATCTGCAGAGTGATGAGAGAGAGGATGAGAACAAGGACCACGAAGACACATTGCGAGATGAGTGCAAGGAAAGAAACACACTGCAAAGCACCATCCTTTGTCCTGGTGACCACGAAACAAGAGGTGGGCTTCGGCCCACGCCATGCAAAGGTCAAGCCACCCACACATGCTCCAGGGACACCAGCGTGACTCCTGGGCACTGGAACAGGACGCAGCTGAGAGCCAGTCGGTGTGATCCACAATAAGAATATGCAAACTCAGTCAAGGAAGGAGTCAAAACTGTCAAAAAGGTTCAGCTGCTCGCCACCCAAGAACATCTATTTATCTTGCTTAGTCATTAACAAAGGCCACAGACTACAGAATTTGAGTTACCTTAAAACAACTTCAGATACCTGCACATGTGTACAATTCATGACAGTTACTTACTAATTCAGAAAGCAAGTATGAGTCCCCCAGTGCCACAAGAAAGCTGGGCCCACTTAAAAGTATCCTAGTACTAATGAAATTAAGTTCTGCAAGTGTTTTAATGTGGTGTGGAATAGATGTTTCACCGAATAGGTCTTAAAGACAGGACCACTCTCCAGTGCTGAAGTTTATAGAAATGGAGATAAAGGATAGGATGTGTTTAGATAAATTATGGAAAGTAGAACAAACTTGGAGGTTAAAAAAAAGGCCATAATAATTCTAGAACAATCTGAAACATTAATAAAAATAACAGTGATGTTTCCATTACTATAGTGTTTGCTGTGAGGTATTCACCCCTTTCTACTACCTCTAATATTTGAGAAAGTAAAGATAAAATGGGTTATCTTCCTGTTGCAATAAAATTCTGACTAAATAAATAAAAATTCAGCACTTTCCATGATGTTCCAAAAAAATTGGATTGGTGGAAAGCTAATTAGCATTTAAGTTTTGAGACTATAAATATCATGTTATGACGTTTCAATCTAGAGTGCACTGAAATACAAAAACAAGCTCAGTTAAGAAAAAGGGGCTCTGTGTATGCTTCAAGACCATCATGATTTATGTGAGGACAAAAAAAGAGCAGCTGGTTTATCTTGACTGCATATGGCATTATAAGTGGCCTAACATGATGAAGTGAGCGCCAGAGAGAGGAAAAGTGGGAAGAATTAAGAAACAGTCTCTACCTGTATTGAGGGGACCACGTGTACACTGAATATTATATTTCTAACACTAAGCAGCATGTATAAAACAACTGGGATAAAACCATGTGGTGTAAAAATTAGGAAGATGCAGGAAAGAGGCAGGAGAGATGGGGTATCTGTGAAGGAAAGTTTTCTGGTGATGCTTTCATGTTTAGTTTTGGAAAGAAACAACAGACGTCCCTTGGAGAAGAAAGTTCAGAAAGTATTCCAGCAGCTCTTCTTGAACCAGAGCTTAGAGCTGTCTAAGTCCATCTTCTCAAACGTTCTAACACTTTTCAGTTTTCTGTTTCAACAAGTATGGTAACCACCAGAAGTGAGGTTTTTACCTTTATTTGGGCCTGAAACTAAAGATTACACTTAAAACGATACGGAGGCAGGTACCTGAAAAGCAGGGCCAGGGCTCTGATTTCATGACTGGTAAAGAAAGAGATCAAACTCTCGCTTGTTTCAAGTATGATTTCTAACATTCACTGTTCTTTTCTTTCTGAGGCACTGTAAGAAGGAGAGTCTTCTGAAGAGCCCAGCTGACATTCTACTTTCCACAAGGAAGGTAAGCCTTTAGAAGCCATGTCTCTTGCCCCACACAGCCAACAGAAACCAGTTACAGGACTGAACTGGATCCCTGTAGGAGCCTGTTCAAAACACGAGGAGAAGAGTAAGTTCCTGAGGGCCGGGATCAGGAAATCATGCAATGGAAAAGCATTTTGGCTGCTATTAAGCATATGATGACTAGAAGCCCCGGTTTCTCATCTCAGCCCCTGCGGCAGCAGTGACAGCATGGGCCAGCCCACGAGGGGTCATCCTCCAGCAATGGTGTCTGTTCTTTGACCATGAGGCCCGTGAGGGAGGTGTCAGGTGCCTTGCTGAACCAGCCTGTATAGCCCTGCACACACACTCTGTATTCACGTTGTCCCACTACCACAATTAACAACTGAGCGAAACCAGCCAGTGACCTCTCAAGAGTTACTTCCACCTCATCCCCAGACGTCTGACCCTAAAAAAGAAAAAGAGAATTAGAAGCCAAATTTAAATGTGAACCACTCCTCCCCTGATCAGAAGCACGGTCACAGCCTATAACACTATTATGAGAAATACACAAAGCAGAAGACTCTCCCATTGGAGACAAACTCTGTCTATACTATTTTGTGGTAAAAATACACATAAGATTTACCAGCGTAGGCCAGGCACAGTGGCTCACACCTGTAATCCCAGCACTTTGGGAGGCCAAAGCGGGTGGATCAAGAGGTCAGGAGTTCAAGACTAGCCTGGTCAACATGGTGAAACCCCAGCCCTACTAAAAAATATAAAAATTAGCCAGGTGTAGTAGTGGGCACCTATAATCCCAGCTACTTGAGAGGCTGAGGCAAGAGAATAGCTTGAACCTGGGAGGCGGTGGTTACAGTGTGCCAAGATCGCATCACATCACTGCACTCCAGCCTGGGGCACAGTGAGACTCCGTCTCAAAAAAAAAAAAAAAAAAAAAAAGAGAAGAAAAAAGATTTACCGTTGTAACCATTTACGGTGTATGGCTCAGTGGCATTAAGTACGGTCACACTGTTGTGCAACTATCACCACCACCCACCTCCAGGACTTTTTCATTTTCCTAAAGTAAAACTCTGTACCCATTAAGTAATAGCTCCTCATTCCTCCCACCCCCTGACCACCACCTTTCTCCTTTCTACCTCTATGAATCTCACTACTGCACTTTCATATAAACCTGACGGCAAACAAACTCTGAAAACAGTCTGGCCACACTCTTGAAGATTGCAGACCCAAAAGATGGCAATCATGAACTTGAAATTGCTTTTTGATGCACACTACATGTTTGACGATCTGTCTCCTCTTTGCAAGGCATCTTTATTTCACAGAAAGCATATGAAAATGCTCATTTCCACGTGTGGAAGCCCAGCTCAGTGCCTGGCACACACATTTTGATTATTTCTCCTCCAGGTATGGCTTTTCACATAGCCGGTAACAGTTGCAGAAATTATGTAAGGTTAAAGGGGGAAAAGCAGAATTCAAAATCCCATTCCCAGAAAGATTACATCTGGAAAAACTTATGCGTGTCTATGTACTAAGTGCTGGAAGGAAGTCAACACCAAAAAATAACATACGCAAGGTCAAGCAGATGAGACCTCTCCTTGCTATTTTGTTTGCATCACAGCAAAAGTCCCAAATAAATAACTGTAGAAAGCTGCCACGGCAGATACAGACGCTCCTTTTGTTAGGCTGCATTATTCATGTTTGAAGTCCATGAATACAAGCTGAAGATGCATGTTCTTAAAGCTACCATTTGCCACTGGTTCTTCTTGCATCAGCTAAATTTAGGAAACAGTTCTACAAATAATAACTTCCAAGAACTCTGTGGTACTGGTGGGGCAGGGAAGGAGTAGGAGGTCAGAGTGGAGAGACAAGATTTAGCCTCTGGTTTGATTCTGTGAGACAACATGCAAATGAAAAACCTCCAACACCTGTTGGCTTCTTTCAGGTTAGTCAAAAACAGACATACACTTGACTTGTCAAATCAACAGATGAGGACTCAAAAGTTTATTTTTGTTCAAGATATTTCAGTGCAAAGCTAAAGTGGTCACGGTCAGAATGTCAGATTTCCTCCAGCCATAGGGGCTGGGTTATGGGAAGGCAGCCAGGGAGATTTACTCTAGCTCCATCTCACCACTGAAAGCCCTATCAGTGCTTTCGGTTCAGCTGCAGGACTTGCTGATGTACACATTGTGACTCATGAAAACTGGGCCAGTTTCAGCAGCAACTCAAGACCAAGGCATTCCGTGGTATTACTTAATGAAGGTGAATCCTGAACAATCCATATCAAAAAACTGCCATAAGTGAAAGCTGCTGCTTAGGAATCAGTAGTAGATATTCTAAGAGCATTCTCTATGTCATTAGGGAAAAATTTATCTTTTACAAGCATTATTAAATCACACATCTCAACTGCCGAAAAACATTCAGTTGGCTCCTCTCTGCAAAGTAGAGAAGACCCACTTCCACAGTGCTTCAGCACCTGGCCACAACCCCTTCCTGACCTCACATCCACGATGTCTCCCTCCTACACCCCCAGCTCCCCAAACTCCAGCGACCCTGGGCTGCTCTGAGTCTCCCCACATGTTCTGTGCTTTCCTGCCCCTGGCCATCCTGCCAAGTCCCTGTGGTTTCTCTCTCTGGAAGAGGCTTTCTGTATGGCTCTTCTTGGTAAAATCTTCCTGACACATCCAGCAGGTTCTCATGAAACCTTCCCTCCCCTCCTTGGCCTCCTCCTCAGCAAACTTCGGCCCTGTGCTGGGCACCCACACCACCAGTAGCACACGGACACATGGGCCTGGCACCGAGGACTGGGGCTGTGTGAAGGGTCAGTCTCTCTCATAGACCCCAGAGTCCTCGAACAGCCAGGGCTGTGCTCACCATCTATCAATCTCCTGGCACCTCACTTCTGTTAACGGTTCCAAGTGAAGAAAAGAATGCATGGGGAGGGACGTGCCATTTCAGAATTTTACCCAATGCGCCCTGACAGTGCTGCTCTCAGGCTGGCGACGGCACCTGCAGGCAGCCCTGGTGTCACCATCCAGCATAGGCCGCCAGTGCCAGGGCCTTATTGGGCCCGTGCCTCCACCTTTATTCTCCTCCATGTTGTAAACGGGGCTCTGCTGGAATGCACTCTCCCCCATGGAAAACCATCATAGGCAAAGACAAAGCAAATATGCCAGGCATTTTAGGGGCTGCATTAAACTGGGGGCTACCCAGCCCCAAGCTTCAGACCTGGCCTGGGCTCCTAGAAGCTCTTAGGTTCCTCTCAGTAGGGCTCCTGTTGCCCAGCAGCGAAGCCCAGGGTGGGTGAACTAGGGCCCATGTTCATGGTGGAGAGCTGTGCCCACTGATTTATGTATTGTCTGTGGCTCCTTACCTCATGGTGGAAGGTACAGTAGCTGCAGCGGAAGTCTCCAAAGGCCCAACTACTTACAGTCTGGGACTTGACAGACAAAGCGTGCCAAGACCCGGTCTAGACAGTCCCATTTCACAAAGTCATTCTGATGGCTGGTAGCTGTTTTGCATGTCCCATTGGTCTTCTACAATTAAATGACATCTGATATGGCACACTACCTTCTTAGAATTGCAACACTCTTAATCTGCAGTTGTGCTTAGTTCTCTTCTTTACTCTGATGCAGACAGGGACAGGATTTCCCTTGGGCACAGGACTTTAAACAAGGAAAATCAATGCAACGTGTGAAAAATACTAAGTGCAGTGCCAGAACACAGTAGATGCTCAATAAATGGGAGTTGACAGGATTGTTGCCAGTGGCTCTCCCTCAAGGGCAATCCCATGTGTGTAATTACCAGCAGGTGCAGCATTACACATACCAGGCTGCAGAAGCCCAGGCCAGATGACTCTCCAGGCCCCAGCAGAGGGAGAGCCACACTGCTCTTCAAGCTGTGTGCTACACCTAACTTCCTGAGCCAGCCTCCCCTTTCCAGCCTCCCCTTCCCGGCAGGATGTGACAGCCTGCCTCAAACACAGCTCCCTCCTCAGGGAGGCACCTAGCACTGCTGGGAACGTAGTGCCTCTTTTGCAGTTGGCTAAGCCAGTGAGCTCTCGGAGCCCCTTGCTGGTGATGGAATGGTCCACCAGCTGCAGGTGGGTTACGGGCTTTGTAGACTGCCACTTGTCTTCAGGCTTGGACACAATCTGCAGCATCTAGGAAGCCCTTTCTAAACAGCACGGACAATCCCTCCAGCTGAACACCACATCCTCCCTCTGGGATCACACTCTAGATGCCATTTTGAGGAAGAGGCAAACACTAACCCAGAGCAGGGTGCTGCCCTCCAGGGCTGGCCAGTTCTACATGGGCAGGGCTGAGGCTCAGGACATGCAAAGGCTGGATGTGGTAAGGGCCACAGGAGCTCAGGGCAGAAAGAACGTCCGTGGGTTGGGAGGGTAGAAGTAAGAAGAGCAGCTCTTCTGTTTCTCAACACCAGGAGGGACACCCCTCTGTAGCGGGAGTAAGTGAATATTATATATTTGCTGCATTCCTGTGCTCTGAAGCACTCACTGCCTGATGTCCATGGTAGCAGGTGTGGGTGGGAGGGCGTGTTCCTTGCTCTGCTTAAGGACCAGCAGGTCAGTGCTCCAGTGCCTCCCGTGGAAGGGGTGGCACTTCTCCAAGCCCCCTACCCTGTCCCTGCCTGCCATTGCTAGCAGCCTGATGGGCAATTTTTATTTGACAGCCTCTTCCACCATGGCACAGAAGAAGGCCCTAGGTCACCTCAGTCAGAGTCCACGTGGGGAATCACAGGGGAAAAGACTGCCGCGGTCACCATGGAGGCCAAAGGACATTCACTGGAGTAGGCAGTCCTGGCAACAGCCAGCCAAAGCCACGCGGCTGCAAATGCACTGCTGAAGTAGGGGTAGCTGCAGAGGCTCTCATCAGAAAGGCAGGAAACCTCAGCTTAAAGGAACAGTTTTAAAAACCAGAAACACTAGGAAATGTTATCCTCCTTTGCTAGCCATGAGATCTTTTTTTCTTTAGGGCATTGGGTGGAGCCATTCCATAATGCAACTTAATTGCATTCTAGATCCACTCTCATCGACAATCATTCAGAGGAGATCTGGAATTGCCTTTTCCACTTGGGTGCTATGGGGCTGATCTCCTGCAACAGGGTATATCATAAAATAGATATATTTGATTTGTAACTATTCTACCCCAGCTAGGCTCTGCCTCCTCCCAGGTCAGTATAGCTAAAATGATCCTTGAACTGCTCTGCTTAAAAATAGTTTCCAAGAGTAGGAGTCTCCAGCCAAGGTTTGAGCTCTGCTCTGTGGGCCCTAGAGTTACAAATTGACAGGGAAGTCTGTGGCTTTGCAGCCATTCTAAGATGGCAAAGGGACACCCTATGGGCCACTTCCCCCGCGTCCTCTCCTTGCACTGGTAGTGGCTGCACCTCTCATGGAAGGAGCCAAGGGTCTTGTGGATTAACCCCCAATAGCTGGGAAAAAATCTAAGAAGGAAAAGTTGGACCTCAAGAGAAAGAGACTCTAACTCAGATTTCAGATGCACCTACTACTTCCTTTCCATGCCTAGAACTTCCACCATGAATTTCATTTGCTTTCCCACGGAAAAAGAGGGCCAGAGCTAGCTGGCGATGCCCCTTGCTCAGTGACGAATGCTGAAACCTGATGCTTGCACTAGTTGTGGTGATAACTGAAAGGAGAGAAATAATTTCTCAATTCAAACCTAGGGTTTGACACTGCCAACCTCAACACACACACACACACACACACACACACACACACACACACACACACACAGAGAGAGAGAGAGAGAGAGAGAGAGAGAGAGAGAGAGATACATACATACATACATACACACACACATTTTTAAAACATCCCAGGGAGTCTGGCCACATGGAAGGGAACACATTTTTAAAAGCATGGACAGAGTTTGTTCACAGCCTGTACTAAGGTGATGAAACTAGCTAGATGCTATTGCTTCACTCTCAGAGTTTTAAAATAAGGTCTGATCACTTCCCTTGCAGGTGTGGGCAGATGCAAGGTCCACCTGCATTGCTTAGCAGGCAATGATTATTCAGGGCACCTGGAAACAGCAGAATTTGCTTAAACCAGCCTTTGGTAAACTAGGGCATATTTAAATCATTATTTTTCTTATGGCTAAAAACAACAATGGTGCCCAGAGAGCTCTTTAACCTGGCTTTGAGTCTAACCAACCTACCCACTTTAACTTCCCATTCAAACTTCTGATTGCAGACTCGAAGGCCCTCCCCACCCAGTAGCCAAAACCCATGGGATCTCCCTGGAGTAGATGTCCTCTCACACCACCACCAGGATGCTTGGGCTTTCTGCTAGTCATCCAGCCACACGTGGTGCCGTCCTGACCCAGAACCAGAAACACCCTTTCCCTCCATAGATGCTCTCCATGGATAGTCTCCTTGGTTGTTTCTATCAAACTAAGCCTCTCTTGTCTTTCAAACTTCTTACAGAATTGCATCTCCTCTGAAAGCACTCCAGGCTTGATATTCATGTCACCTAGTCTCCCCTCTCCAGTAGCCACAGCACCTAAAACAGCCATACACGATGGTCTTCTTGTATTGGGGTCTGTGACTGAGAAGCTGCAGCATCTCAGCTTGGGGGAAGCAAAACACAAACCCTACACTGGAGCCAGAGTGCCCTGAGGCACCCCTGCAGGAAACCCCAAGGACTGTACTCAGAAGAGGTGAGACTAACTAGAACCCACACAAGGGGTTACAGGAGTAACAAAGATGTGCCTGTCTCACAACATACATGTGGCAGCTGACGAGACCATGTGTTCACAGGCTGTGAATGCTGTCACATAATACTATATAAAAGCAAGACACTGGAGGATGGCCCCACCATCTTCCCCTGGTCATGCTTCCTAGCATTTTCTTGCATGGTTTTATTCAACATAAATATTTATGGCTGTTATAACTTCTTGATGAATTTTTCCTTTTTTTATTTATGTAGTTTCCCTCTTTACCCTAATTATTATTTTTTCTTTTGCCTTCAATTCCATTTTATCACATAAAAAATATCGCTATGCCATCTTCCTTTTGCTTGATTCTTGCTAGAGAATCTTTCCCCCTTCTTTGATTTTCAACCTTGTTATGTCACTTTATGGAAGACTTTCAGATCAAATCTGACTCTTTTACTCCTAAAAAAATATCCAGTCCCCAGCATCCCAGTTCAGACCCTCATCACTTCTAACCAGGACTACTTCAAGAGCTTCTGAGGGTCTCTGGGGTACCCACCTCCCTCACTCCATTCCATCCTTGAGGCAACATCCTCTAAAAGAAATCTGAATGTGTTACCTGGCTTTGTTACGTATCTTTGCTGGATCACTGTTTACTGCAGGATGAAGCTCAGACTCCTAAGCTTAACAAACGATGTCTTTGCTAATCTGCTCGGAGCCTGCTTTTCCAGTCCGGCCACCCTGGCGAGCTCTCAAGAGTGCCAGGACACACCTTCCCCTTGCATGATGCCTTAGTGCACCCTGTGCCTCTGCACGTACTGCTTTCTCTCCCCACAATCCCACCTCCAACTCAACTATCTATCATCTCCATCACTGCCTAGAAAATCTCTATTATCATTAGGACCACACCAAGCTTTCACCTTGGTGAAGCCCTGCTGTCTGCCAGTGTTAGCCGCTTCCCCTGGGTGCCCAGGACCCTTGCCTCTGGTATGCATTTTTAAGGATTTACATGCCTGTCTATCCTTAATGCTGGAGCACATTGCACTTCTCTTCATATTTTATCCCCAGTTCCTGTTACAAGGAGGTGTTCAATAAGTGTTTGCTGAGTCTGGAGGGATAATAACTTCCAATATAGCCAAAAGGAGAACTGAAGACAGCACCACCCTCACCCTGCTGTACTGACCACCCTCTCCACTCTATCATCAGGTGGGGCTCACCTCTCCCTCCCTGACCTGCTGTGAAGCACTACTCCGAAAGCAGACATACCCCTCATCCTCCCTCCCCACTGAGTCAAACGGCACTAGTCCTACACGGCTGCCTCAACACCCCCTCTTTACAAAGTCTTCCCCAAATCTCCCAGCCCATGGCCATGCAGCCCCTGCATGGACTGACAGAGCCCGTACCATGTAGGACAGGCGCTTTGGGATCCACAGGCAACCTGGCTGCAGTGGCATCTGTGCACACTACACTCTGTCGGAACACGGAGGAGCCCACATGCTACATGCTTCTCCCAAGACCTTGGTTTGGAGATTGTGGCAGATCTTGCCCCTCACACATTCCCCACCGAGGACAGGGTAAAATGCAAACCAGGAAACCTACTCCAAGAATGCAGTACTCCATACACCTGTGCCAGGTACTTGCTGAAAAAAGAGCAGTCAGGAGGAAACGTTCAGACACCAGGACTTCACACAAAGGCAAAATCTAGGAAGAGTGTTCTGCAAAACGTTTCAGTTGTAAGGAGAGGCTTGTCAGTGAGTATAAGCCCTAGAGAGAAGGTCCCCAGCTGAAGGACAGGGTACCTCTAGGAAGCCAGGCCAAAAGAGCTCTTCCATTTAGAAATTTAAAAAACCGTTTCCGCCCTAGACTCGTTAAGTACTGGAAGATCTCAAGCCCTCTGAGTCTGGCTATGCAGGAGTTCTCGCTCTAAGGCTCCATTTGCAAGTGAGTCTGTGGCAGCAGGACCAGTAGGCGAGGGGGCCGCCTTCACACACCTGACTGCCACACAGGGAACTCAGAAACAGCCTGCTTCGAGAAAGAGCGATTACTAGACAGTTTTCGATCCCTGCGATAATCATTTCTATTTGAGTCATATCTATTTAAATCTGGGGTTGGCTTCAAACAAATTTGTCTCAACACATGAAAGCTGCTGCAAGCTTTTGGTACAGCAAGTACCACTGATTCTGGGCGGCTTCAAAGAGGTTTTCCTAGAGAGGTGAAAACAGCTGAGGTGTGCTGGAAATAACTGTCAATCTGAAAACCATTCCAGGTCAAACAGCAACTGGTTTTCAAAAGACCTGGACCTTTATAGCGACTTCACAGCCACAGTGCTTTTCGGTAAGATAACTGAATTAACCTATGCTGGAAACAATGGCCAACTCAAATAGGAAATCTTGCCCAGTTCTTCAAGCTGCATCCCCAGGGGATCTGTGAGTCCTAAAATGGGCAGATTCATTTCATGTCCAATCGATCAGGTAGAAGTAGAGTACACAGGAAATAAAGTCTAGACCATTAAAGATGTGTCTTGGGCTATCTTCTTCTGAAGATTAAGATGACTGAAATAAAGTGGATGACATACTTGCTTTGTACCCATTGGCCGTGGATGACAGGATGTAGCATGCCTGACATCACATATCACATGTGAATCTATTAACACAGCACAGCCGAACACAGATCGCCTTCTAGCCAGGCCTGAATATTCAAATGAAATCTACCTGTCACTACCAGACACCCAGAGCATGGCCCAAAGACCCCCTTCCCTTCTTTCTCTCCCTCTCTTCACTCAAATAGATACTTGGACATGATCTTACTGTGACAAATAAATACAAGAATTTTTTTTTAAATAGAGGAAAACGTGGAAATCACCCTTCCTCCCTCCCTTCCCGTTCTACTTCTCTAGGAAATAATGATTTTGAGGAGTGTGGCACGATCCTTTCAAACCCTTATCTGTGCATTATCATGCATATAAATGTAATACAGAAATACACCGCTGACTTTAAATTTTACATAAATGTGATTATATTATGGGTATCATCCTATAACTTGTTTCTTTTTCTTAACAATGGACTTAACCCTGTGAACACACATACATCTTCTTCTCCTTGTTGAATTGCTGCTGAGTATTCCTATTTATTTATTTATGAGACGGAGTTTCGCTCTTGTTGCCCAGGCTAGAGAGCAATCTCAGCTCACCACAACCTCTGCCTCTTGGGTTCAAGCGATTCTCCTGCCTCAGGCTCCCGAGCAGCTCGGATTACAGGCATGTACCACCATGCCTGGCTAACTTTGTATTTTTAGTAGAGACAGGGTTTCTCCATGTTGGTCAGGCTGGTCTCAAACTCCTGACCTCAGGTGATCTGTCTGCCTCAGCCTCCCAAAGTGCTGGGATTACAGATGTGAGCCACCACGCCAGGCCCTGAGTATTCCTTAATATGGATGAACCATCACTGACCACTACCCTTCTGCTGAATATGTGGGTTGGCTCCAATTTTTTGTCATTACAAACAGGGCTGCCATGAATGGCTGCACGCTTGAACATCTGTACACATCTGCGTGTATCAGCTGCATGGCTTTGATGCTTTGTCCTCCTTGTGCCTGGAGAATTGCAACCTATAGCTTCCGAGACTTGCAGGTTCTGAACAGGAGAGGCCCTGGGGTCCTGAGAGCTGAGGCCTGCTGTGGTCACCTGGTGAAAACGTAGAGCTGGAGGTGACAGCCCACGTCAGCCTCAGTGACTGCTGGTGGAGGACCTCCCTTTACCACCAGAACACAAGTCCCTGTGCCCTGAATGTCCTCTCAGCTCTTCCTAATGATAATGATCTCCATGAAGACTGTGACAGCATTTCTACCCGCTCTGTCTCCACCCTGGCATGGGGCTTGGCCATGGCAAATCCTCCTTTAATTGACTGTTGCTGTCTGTGTCTTGAATGCATGGTCCTCCCGTAGGGCCAAGCTTTTAATGCCAACCAAAGGTAGCTCTCTAGAGATCAATCAGAAAGCCGCAGGAGCTGCACAGGGGATTACTGGTTGTAATAACTTAGGAAAGGACCATTCTGAACCAGAGGCCATAGCAGCTCTGTAGAACAGGACATCCACAGGTGCCCCTGCTTACCAAACAAGTGAGGAACTACACAGATAGCCAACATAAGTGAGGCTGCACTGCACTAATCATATCCTCTGGCTTCACAAATTGTTCATGATAAATCATTCTTGACCTGACTCTACCTTCATACCCCTAATGAGCCACAAGTGACCAAAGACATGATTTCTCACTTTGGAATGGGGCTAAAGAGGTGCATATCTCACCGTTCATCAGCAGACATCTGCCGAGCGGGGGACCTATGAGCTGGATCTGAGCTGAGTGCTGTGAGGACCAGAGAAACCCCAGCATGGTAGTTGCCTGTGTGGGCTTACAGGCCAGCTCGGGAGCCCGATGTGGGCCAAGAATACTTAACGTCATCAAGCACAGGTTAAATGGACCCTTGTTATACTATAGAGACAGTGACAGCACACACATAACTCATAGCCCAACCAAGAGTATGAACTGAAGATATTACAGAAAAGGGGCAGAAGTCCTGAGCTTGGAGGGCCCTGATGGTGTCCTTCTGAGAGTAACGGGAGCTGGGGCTGAGTTCAGAGGGAGGGGGGAATTTGTGTGGGCAACAGAGGGTGGGAAGAGAGTATAGAGGATACGTACATGCCTTCTTCAACTTTAAACACCCTTCATCCTCTTACTTCTGGCTTGCTTTACATTTGGGAATCCAACAAAGCTTTTGTTCAAGAGAAATGGGGTGGATCAGCAGATGAACATGTGGCAGGAAACCAGGATCCCTCCAGGAGCCCTCAGACTCAGGGCCATGTGGCCATTGGGCACAGACCCAGGGAAAAACGATGGGGCCATCCAAGCAGACTGGGTGTCTCACCTAGCTGAGTTTCCTCATCAATAAGCAGGTAAATAAAGACAGCAGTACAGCCATACAGATAACAACCAGAGGAAGAGGCCGACTACAAACAGAACTAACACAGTTAAAGTCTTGGCACCAACACTTCAAAAAAATGTCTTTAGTGTTAAAAGAAATATAATCACCAAGAATAAATGTCTACATATGAAAACATCCCATTCTTTAAAAAATACCGTAAATGGTTCACGCTGAAAACAGAAAATACTCAAGCTGAACTCTACTCATAAAATCAAGTATAAATCATTTTTTCTCTACTTGATCCTATAATATAATCTTACAATATGTGTCATTTTAAAAAGGGTAAGATTCTTCATTTTATAACTTAGTGAAGGCATGAGAATACTTCTTAAAGCATTTTTTTGGATTAATAGTGAGAAATAGTTTTGTTTCCTGCAGGTGCTCTGGTTAAATACACAGAATGAAAAATGAAACACTGAAATTTTTACATTAGAAAGAGTTCTGTTTCTTTTTTCAGGGGAAGGGAGAAACCTTTCATTGCTCAGTATTATTTTCTCAGCAACTACAAACAATATCAGGTTTCTGATTTGAAAAATCACTGTCTTTGCAAAACAAGTTTTCACCAGCCTTCAAACCTGGAGCCATCAGTAGACACTGAAGACATTGCTCCAACCCATCCCCACAAATAAGGAAACACTTTTGAGCAAATGCAAGCAACTCCCTGACAAAGTCCTAAGCATGGAAATAGGCGAAGGAGAGTTTTGTTTTTTCTTCTAAAACAGGTCTGGGCGTACTTTCTACTGAAACTAATATATGTGGCAATGATTTGCCACCATTATACTAGTATTATGTGCTCCAGAGTTTTGACACCAAAAGTGTAGTCTCAAGGGCTATGGCTGGCAGGAAGACCCTTGCCTCTGTAGTGAGAAAGCCTCAGTTCCAGCCATGGCCCTACCACTTGCTGACAGATGATGTAAGAAGTCACCCAGCCTGGTTATGCCATAGAGGCCCCAAAATAATACCATCCACCTTGCTGGACTCAGAGTTCTCAGAGGAAGTCATGTCCTGGCATTCTCTACCAGCAGGAATGACACGAACCACATTTTCTGAATTGCTAGGCATCGTCGAAGGCTCAGTCAAATGCCTCCAGATTCAATGGCAGAAAAGCGATCTCATTCTCCGGGCTTCCACAGGCCCTGTTCCTATGAGATTTGCCACCTGCTCTGAGCCACAGTTCTTCTCTCACCGTCATTAATATTTATAAAGCAGCTACAATGCAGATCTTGTTCATACACTAAAGGCTCTGCCAGGGAAGATCTTGGAACGAACTCATTTCTGTTACCCGCAGTACCTGTCCCAAGGCCTGGAATGTAGTAGGAGCTCAAGAAATGAACAAATCAGTAACCCTTTGTCTTCAAAGGAAAGAACCATCTGGAAAGGGATGGGATGTGTGAAGAGGGTATTTGCAGCAAATAACAGCAAAAATCTTGCTTATTAAAAGTAAATAAGAGCAACGCTCTGTGCTGGTGACGGCATGGGGGGAAAGACACTTTCATACATTGCTAGCACAAGCACAAATAGCACAAGCTTTTCCAAAGGTGATCTGGTAAGCTCTACTAATACCACTAAGGCTATCAGGAACATCAGCTGTGCTAGAAGAGGACTGAGGCAGTGAGGCCTGCTGGGAAAATCCCCTGTCTGGGAGAGGAGTCCCAGCTTCCCATCAAGCTACTCAGACAGTCATGGGATCCCAGGCAAGTCCTTTCATGTCTCCCCAACATCCAGGTTTCTGTCCACCCAACGATGGAGTCAGGCTTGCTGATCTCTAGACCCTGTTTAGCTGGGATTTCTCTCAGAGAATGAGTAGTGGGGTAGAGAAATGGGTCAGAGCTCTTCAGAACCTCAGATGTGAATTTAGGGGCTAACTAGAGAGCTTGAAGGTCCCCAGGTTTCTGTTATGTTTCTAAGATCTTCATTCTGGAAGGTCTACTCCTTAGCTACTCTTCTGAAGAGGTAGTAATTGGAGACTGGCCTCTTTCCCTTGGCTGACCACCTCATCCCACTATAGTCCAGTGGGTAAACATATCTTGTCTCATCCACCGAAGACTCATCAGAGACCACCCAGACACTCCCTGGCCAGAGATAAGGCACAGCCTCTGAAGGCTGAGAACAGTACCTTCTATTTTCTTCTTCCAGCCAGGCTGCTAGGAAGAGTACAGGATGCCGTGAAGACTATTTTGGGAAACCCCAATCCCCAACAAATTACCCAAATAATAGGGTCAGATCTAATCCAACCCAAAGCAACCAAGTCACAAGTTCCTTAGCTCCTTCCTAAGTAAAATCAGTAAGTGCATAAGGACTAAAGTTGTCTTCGTGAGATCTTTCGTGGTGGATGTATTTTGTAGCATGGTCTTCGGTCAGGAGTTGTGACAGGTTACAAATCATTACCCCCAGGGAGAATGGAACAGGTTCAAAAACTGTACAGCCTTCCATTCTGCCAGTGGCAGGTTATCACAACAAAACAAGTAAAACAAGACTGAAAGGTGGCAGCCTGTATGAAGGCAGCCTCAGCCAGCAACACGCCCAGGGTGGTACTGCCTCCTCCCTCCCAGGTGGGATGGCCCAATTGCTGTGCTAGCAACCCTCTGGACCAGTACTCACCTGGGAGGCTCCCATCTTGATCCCCTGAATTTCACAGGACATGTTCCAGGGGGGTCTCAGTAGGAGGCACATCACATAAGCAAGCACATAAAATGGTTCCTGGCTCACAAAGGCTGATACATGTTGCACAACAGGGCTTTCAAGACTTTATTCCGACAACATAGCCGTGAACCGTCCAGAGAGGAATAAAGTGTGCTACATTTTCTAACTTGCATGACCACATCCAACAATATGAATACCCTCTCTCAATCTCCATTACAAGAAAGGCAGACCTAGAGTTTCTAAAAGCCCTTTGTAATTGACACTAAGTATGCCAGAGCTTTAAACTCATTGAGAGGTTTGTTGGAAATGACCCAAAGAAGGATCCACAGTGTAGTGCCCAATGCATAGCTTCACAGCAGTAGGGCTTGCAGAACACCTACACAGATGTCGTAGGACTAAAACCCTTCCATCTTAGATAGCAGCTACCTTCCCACTTCCTATCAAGCCCCATACTGGGGCTGCCCAGTGAAGCTAGTGGCCATTCAGTAAATACATACGGTTTTGAAGGTCTCAGAAAATAAAGGAGGCCCAGCTCTCTCCTCTCCCACTATTTATGCCTTCACCCTCAACTTAGGAGCGTTCACCAGCTGGGGGATCAGCTCACTGCATTTGGTTGACCCGGCACAGTCTCCCCACTTACCTTCATCCCTGCCCCGTTTCTCTCCTAGGATCAGGGCCGGCAGAACATGGAGCTGCTGAAGCATCAAACCCATCCATTAATTCCCCACTGCCTCTAAATACATCATTTCCCTGACTCATCTCAGGCTGCGTGAAGAAATAGCTTCTGGATCTGGATTTGAAACTCAAGACAAAAAACTGCCTTTATGACCCAGGCAGACAGCTAAATGAAAGATTTGATACTTCTAAGACCACAACTTAATGTGAGCACACCAATTCAAATAACTTTTGGCACCTCACTTTTCCCCACTCGTGCAATGAGGCTACTGCTTTAATTTTTAAGATAATATATTATTAATTACTTGTGAAGTTAAAGAGTAATAAAATGCTAAGGGGGCAATACTAAGCTACATTATGCTACAAAATAGTGGTATAACACTTAATAAATACAAAGTTATATGGAAGTACTTAATATGAAGCTAAGATAATAATAGCACCCAGAGACAACAGGATGTCTCCAAGTAAAAGCTGTCCCTGTGAAGATAAAGGGACACTCTCTCTCTCACTCTCTCTCTCTCCCACCCCCTCCTCTTTTTAATGGTAGAATTTTTCCTTGCAGACTGAGATAAACATGGAATAAAAAAGCATGTGTGGTGTGTTCTGTTGGGAACACAGTTTGCCCACAGCTCCGAGGTTTTACACAATCAGTGGGCTCTTTATACCTGGGTTACAGCCCCACCTGCTTTACTCGCCAGCCTGTGGTTTCCTGAGTGATAAGGGCTGCAGCTCTTTGATTTCTAACACTAGCAGATCTCCTGTCTACACAGAGGGTTACAATGTGAGCAGATTTAAGGGTCATGTGCACATACAATAATGTGTTCCATTAAATGGAATATAAAGCTGGGAGGCAGGCCTGGGGGCTGAGGGTGGAGAGGGCATCTAAGCAATGTATTAAAATAAAGGAAACCTCAAGCCTCATCTTGTGATTTAAGAGGAAGTCAATCATGACCAGTTTGCAGTTTAACTTACCACTTGGCCATAGCTTGGCTGTATTTTAAATGCAAACTATTGTTGATAGATTAAAAAATGGAGTGGCTATTTTCAAAGGAACTGTTGGGTTCCAAAAAATGTTTTGTTGTTGTTATTTCCAACAAAATCATGCTGGAACACAGATTATAGCACCTTTGCAAAAATATTATGAGCTAAACAATACAAGGAAGTAAGAGCTCGGAGATCTGGAGAAATTAACTGAGGTCTGTTCACCACCTATGATTTTTCTGGTACTACCATGTTTAGTAGAATCATTTATTACTGTACATTCTCATCAGTTTGAGCTTGCTTTATACTAACTAAAATCTGGCAGCCCTAATGGCTAAAGAAAATATATATATTTAAAATAAAAACATTACCTACTCTTGCCTAATATAAATCTAAATGAAAACAGCTTGAACCAGGATTATTTCTTTCAGAGCAAGCCACCCCTCCCTTTCCAACACCCCACCCTAAAATAGAAAAACACATACACATCACAACCACACAGCATTATTCTCTAAAGGGAGGTAACTTGGGCTCTGTCAAGGCCAATAAACATAAATAGACTTTACCTCTAGCCAACAGCTCAAACCGTCCATTAGGGTAAATTCAAAGATGTTTTTGGAATTAGTGCACAAGCAGACACACCCTGTTTACCCTGAAAACCTAAAACACAACAGCTTCTACACAGAAAGTCTCCTACTAGAGCGGCCCTGGGAAACCTCCAGGGATGATTTACCTTCCATTTTCTCTTACTCCTGAATGCCAATGGTGGCTATTGGAGCCTAAATGGGAAAAAGTCAGGAAATGAGCAGGCTGAATTTTTTTGGATTCTAAAACCAGAGATAATTCTGAAAGAAATGAAAATGGGTTTTAAACGTCCTTAAGATTCAGAGGGAATTGCAGCATCAGCTTATTCTTAGGCATTTAGCCAAGAAAGCCAAAGTGGCAAGCCAGCAGAAGGGTGATCAGAACAAGCACACACCCTTGTGCCATGCTATGGACAGTGCGTTAACATGAATATGGCCTGAGCACAATGGGAATACCCCCAGAGATCACGAGAATATGCTGGTATTGGAGAGAACATGGCTGCCTTCATTAACGTCATATGCACTCCCACAGAATACATATGAAGACACCCACACACGCCCCACAGTGCTCTCTTACCTCCAACATGGGCCTGGCACTATCATGGACAGACAGAATATGTGTCACCTTGTTCTTGCTCAATTGCTCCGCGTCTCTGGCATCTGTCATAGAAGAAAGGGGATGGACATTTTGATATCTTTGCAAGTTAATTACTCCTAAAGTCTGGCCAGAAAAAAACCCCACAAAATGACTTGCATATTTCTTTCCTAAAACTTCATAACTGATCATGTATGTAGGGAATTTAGGGCTACTGTTTTCATATATTTTGCCTAACTTTATTTCTGATTGTCATATCTTTTGACCCAGAGTGAGAAAGAAAAACACTTTATATGACAAACAAGAGCCCCTTTAAATTATCAGGCCCAGAAAGGCCACCATAATTTAACAGCAATCTCCTCTCACTCTCCCTTAAGCTAAACAGTTACTTCGAAGCCACCTGCTATGTGGTCCCTACACTGATGCCAAGTAGCCATAAAACGCCATATATCATAGTTCAATAACATATAGCCAGTCACTAACCAATGTTATTTCTATAAACCAATGAGAATTCCTGCTGAACAATTTTTTGTAATCACCGCTCTCCTGATTCGTCTTTAAAAAAAAAAAAAACTTGAGCGTCTATTTTATTCTCCAGAGCACTCCCCAAAGCAACTTGAAAGTATGTTTCAGGCCACAGTCCTTAAGCTTGCCCCAAATAAACTCTCTAATTTTGCCTCAGCTTAGGCAAAATTTTTCCTCTTAGGCAACAGTGTTAATCTCGAACTTGAAATGCACTTAGATTAACAAACCAATCTTGATGGATTCCATTATCAAGGAGGTAAATTTAGGAGACCATTTTGTAGTCAGCACTTGTAAGAAATGACCTTAGGTCTGTCTTTTTGCATGAGACACATAACATTAGGGTTATTTAAGATATTTCTAAAATTAAATGACCTCTTAATGATTAGAATTCTTAAAAAGCTAAATACAAAAGACCCACTAACTCTAAAAGACAAAGGAACCTGGCCATTACTTCCTTCCCCAGATGTCAAAAGCAGGGACAGTTATGGATTCAGACAGGACTGTGGTTTGCATCATCTATATTCACAAGTAAAAAATGAAACTTTCTGGAAATTCCAAACAGAATTGTCTATCAGCTATCAGTGGGGTATTAAATTATCTACATATGAAACTAAGCAGATAAAGTTATATTCCCTTCCAAAGTTCCTACCTGCAAAAAGAAGACCGAATGGTATAATCCCCTAAATTGGAACCCTTCTACTAATCTACAAAATGGGGCCAGCAGGAAATGAGGAGGTCTGCTCCCCAACAGCCCCATCCCATCCTGGTCAAGATTTTCAAAATGATACAAGATAAATAGATTGAAAGGCAAATGTTTAGGCTGGGCGCAGTGGCTCAGGCCTATAATCCCAGTACTTTGGGAGGCCAAGATGGGAGGATCACCTGAGGTCAGGAGTTTGAGACCAGCCTGGCCAACATGGCAAAACCCTGTCTCTACTAAAATTATGAAAATTAGCTGGGCATGGTGGCATGCACCTGTAATCCCAGCTACTTTAGAGGCTGAGGCAGGAGAATCACTTGAACCCAGGAGGAAGAGGTTACAGTGAGCCAAGATCGTCCCACTGCACTCCAGCCTGGGCAACAGAGCGAGATTCCATCTCAAACAAAACAAAACAAAACAAAGAAGAAAGTCAAATGTTTAATTATCATGGTTCTGGAGAATATTTCATGACATCGGAAAATGCTCAGGATATAACGTAAAGCAAGTACCAAACCTTAAATACAACACAAATTTAACATATAAAAATGCAGAGACACCATGTTGGTCAGGAGGTTGCAGTGAGCCGAGACTGTGCCACTGCACTCCAGCCTGGGTGACAGAATGAGACTCCATCTCAAAAAACAAAAACAAAAACAAAAACGCAGAGACAAACACACTGCAGGGAGCATGGTGGGATGGGTATAATGACAGCCCCAGTTTAGAGATGGAATTACAAGTGTTTTTTTTCCCTTCTTTATAGAGTGTGTGTGTGTGTGTGTCTGTGTGTGTATTCTACAAGAGTGGCTTTAAAGTCTAACACCCTATGAACGAACTACCAAGAGGCTTGTTAGAAAGGCGGATTTCAGAGCTCAAGCTTAGTTCCTGATCTACCCTGGGGCTGAGGAATCTACATTTCTAACAAGCTTTGATGATGAAGCAGAAATCAAGAAATGTTTTTCTAAATATTCAGCAATGTCAGGAAAAAAAAATTTTAAGTAATATTAAAATATCAGTTTTATTTTAAGGCTCTCTTCACTGCTCCAACCTTACAGGCTTCAAATTCCAGGATATTGCTTTCCCAGATTCATATTCTTGAGCTTCAAATTTAAGGCTACTGCTTTGATGTATTTTGCCTAATTTTATTTCTAATTGGCTCATTGTTTGACTCAAAGTGAGAAAGAAAAAACCTTTTTATATGAGGAACACGAGCTCTTCAAGGTATCAGGCTCAGAAAGGCATCTACAATGTAAGCAGTCTTCTCTCACTCCCCCTTGAGCTAAATAGTTACCTCAAAGTCACCTACTATGGATGGGAGCCAACTACAAAGCACATGAGGACTCACTTCAAATCCCCCACCTCTCACACGTTGGGGTGCCAGCTAGGCTAGCTTAGAATTAATTAGGCAGAAGCTAGAATCATTTAGGAAGCTACAAGCAACCAGTCCCCACATTCATACCAAAATGGGATTTACCAATCACCACCAGTATGGACATTTAGACAAGGAGTAAAGGAGACAAAGCCAGAGCTTCAGCATTCACAGAACCTGGAGGAGGTGGGGCAGGGACCCGGTGGTGGTGGGGCAGCTTAATGAGGCCAGCTCATCTCACCCTCCCACCTGGCTCCTCCAGGCGCCCACTCCACCTAGCATTTGAATTTTAACAATCAGTATTTGTTTCAATCTACTTTTCTCCTTTTTCAACAGCTTTATTGAGATATAATTTACATACCATAATATGGTCCTTGATCAAGCATATAATTCAATGGTTTCATACGTTCACAGGACTGCACAACCATCAGAATATATTAACTTTAGAACATTTTCTTCACCCAGTAAATGCGCTTTTATAATACAAAGTGAATCTTTTCAAAGTGGCCTGGGGAAAAAAAGTATGTATTTCTGAATACAGAAGACCACTCAATGTCACCCACCAGCCAACAGACGGCTGGACTCCAAAGCAAAGGGAAGCACCCCTGGGCCAGCGCTTCTCCTCTTCCTCACTGCACACTAGCACCACGTTCGCTGATGCATTCTTTCCCATAAGGCACAGGCTCTGTCCACTTACTTGAGAGTGCCTAAAATGCTTAATCAAACCTACTGGGTGATGACACTGAAACTTTCATTCTTATAGACTTCATATTGATTTTCCTGGAAGGCGAACTACAACCACGAGCAGTGAGGTAATGAGCTGGGAATCTAGCTGTAAGGCTCAGGATGGAGTTCCCCAACACGCACAAACACAAGCTTGTACATTTCACACTAGCTTCTCCTGAGCACGGACCCACAGGAGCAGAACTTAGCCCTTCCGTGGTTAACATAGGATCCTCCAACCAGCAGCATAGCCTCACCTGGAGCTGACTCCACCCCAGGTCTACTTGATCAGAACCTGTACTTTAATAAGAACCCCAGACGGTCATGTGTACCCCAACATCAAGCCCCAGAGGGAATAACCTTTGGTGTGATGCCAGTGGGCCCCTCCCCAACTGGCAATCACAAATGCAACAGGTTAGTAATTCATAAAACCAACAGGAAGGTTATCAGTTAGACTTCACGTGGAAGAAAAAAATCTGGGTAGACATATGCTGACCTATTAAGCATGGTTATCTTGTGCCAGTAAGGGGACAGCAGACCATCTCTGACCAGCTTGGCCTTGTCCAAACAACTGGGGATCCACCAGGAATGTCTGTCTCACTGGCAGACACAAAACACAAGCTCGATTCTGCGAACATCATCTCCAATGCACACCAGCCGCATATCCACAGTACCTAAGAGTGTTCCCACTTTTCTAGAATTTTGTGGACATCTTCAAACAATGAGGGCTTCCTCTGTCAGCTGACATCCACTGTGGGGGGAGCCAAGCTGCAGGGAAGCACAGACCTATCCTCTGGGCCCAGGAGGGTCTGCTCTCTGTGGCTTCCCTTCTGGCATTTGGGCAAGGCTGCCTGCTGCACCTTGGAGCCTCAACAGAGAGGCTCTCACCAAAGCATCGAAGACCCAGAGAGAGAAACTCTCACATACTATTGTCAGAAGTATTAAAGTTGGTTAATATTTATTAAAATGTTTAATTTCAAACCTCTCCTCTAGCAATTCTACTTCTAAGACCTTATCCTAAACTCTGTTCTCAAAAGATACTCCCTTTCCCCATGAGAACAGTTAATAACTCACAAAATAACTCTTAAAGACATTTGCTATATTAATGTATCCTGGCCCACCCACCACAAAGTGTTTGCTGCTTTTTCAGAACTACAAAGCTTACTAATTTAGCAAGTCCACTACTATTTTTAACACGTTTTCGTAGCAATTAGCAGCTGTCAGCTCCCTGTGCTCAATTCTCTTTGTGGCCAATTAGTGAGCTTGGGGGAGATGGGAGAGTGTGAAAATAAACATTATACAGAGTGCAAAGAAATAATAAAGATTACTTGTACAATCAATTTGAATCTAAACTCAGAAATTTCAGCAACATCCAGAAAACCAACAGGAGTGGCCATGTTCTGGCTTGTTAGGAGAGGGAGGGGCATTACCTGCCTATGACACGGGCTGGCTCTGTCCAACCTAACACGAGTGGGGACTTGTCTGCAAGCTTCCCAGTTCTCTCTCATCCTATTAAGGGCCTCTCATCTCTATGTTCCCACCTCATCTCAGTGATTCACTTACACAGATTCAGAATGCCACATGGCAGGGGGATTTTGCCCCTCCCTGGAAGCCGACAAGCCCAGTGACCACCGTGCTTTAGGGCTGAGTGAAAATAGAGTCAACAGCTGACAGCAAATCAATCAGTACTGAACAAGCAGCAGGGATATGTGTGAGAAGAGAAGCAGCACCAGATGAGAAGAATCTGCCAGAGATGAAATTGTCACTCGTTTCCCAGGTGACTTAAAAAGAACAGGCTTCTGAAAATTTGTCAATAGTAACTAAAAAATGAAAGTGGCAAAAGATTGTAAGTCACATGATTGCTAAATGTGCCTGCTGTCTACCATATTTTGATGATAATGTCCCACCGGATGTGGAGAGTTAAAAGGAGCACCCAAGGCAGAGCTGGGGCCTGTAAAGCCTCACACCACTCCATCAGCCGATGGTCAAGGGGTTGCACCCAGAAAAGGGGTTGGGTGCAAGTGGTGGCCACTCCCAGAACAGACTGTAGACCGAGTCTACATTCTGCCTGTCAATCTCACACATGAAAGCTGATCTTTCAAAACTGAACCCACTTTTGGTGGAAACAGCCCAAGAGTCCACGAACGAACAAATGGAAGAAAAATGATGCCTATGAACACAATGAAATATTATTCAGCTTTAAAAAGGAAGCCCATCTGACACATGCAACAACACGGATGAACTGATGACACTGTGCTCAGTAAAGTAAGCCAGTCTCAAAAGCACAAATACGGTATGATTCCACTAAGAGGAGGTTCCGAGAGTCGTCAGATTCATAGAGGCGGAAAGCAGAATGGTGGCTGCCTGGGCTGGGAGGAGAAGAATGGGGAGTTGGGGTTTAACGGGGACAGAGTTTCAGTTTGGGAACATGAAAAGTCCTGCAGAAGGATGTTGGTGATGGCCGCATGGCAATGCAAATTACTTTTAAGTAATTGGCTTAATTAATGCAAATTACTTTTAAGTAAATGGCTTTAGCCATTGACATATATGCTTTAAAATGGCAAAGATGACACATTCTATGTTATGCGTTTTTTACCACAACAATTAGAAAGCAAGAACTCACCTTTGAAGTTGCCAATGTACAGGCCGGGCAGGATCTAGAAGAGAGACAGACACAGACATGAGCCTGGCAGACTCTAAGTAGATGGTGTTGCAGAGGGGGGCCTCCACCAGCAGCAAGGTCCCTTCACAGGCCAGGCACCACCCCCAGTACAGCACCTCCCTGACAGATATGTGGGTGACCCAACATCCCCAGCGGCCTGTGGATGGCTGCAGGTTGGTGCTCATGGACTCGCTGAGTTCAGGGCCTGGCTTTGACCCCATCATCCTCACCTACAGCCCTGCAGTGCTGGTGAGCATTCTGAGCATCCAAGCCCCCTGCCCTCCCACCCACCCTGCCCCCACAGCAGCTCTGCACTCTGCTGCAGGTGGCCACTGCATACATGGTGCCCACAGGTGGTTACGCTCCCACCCACCTTACCCTTGGCCTGTCCTGAGCCCTGAGTCCAGGGTTGGCCCCAGCTCAGTGCTGGCAGCCCTCTGTGTCCCCTGTATAGAGATGCTATTGCGAGGGCATGACCAGCTGAAGGTCCATCTTTCTGTCAGGCAAAACTCCTTGGGCAGCAAACAAACCCTGCCACTCACTGCTGCATCCCCAGCCCCGGGCCAGGATGACAGTCAATAAAGGGCTGTTAAATGAATGATCTAACCATCAAACAGATGCCAGTTAATAAGAACACACATTTGTTGCAAAATCCAACTTCTTCTAAGGCAGTGGTTCTCAAACCAAGCTCCCCATCAGAACTCCAGAATCTGTTAAAAAATACAGATTTCTGGACAAGCCCTCTTCTCTACCCCCAGTCCCCATATGGAATGATTTAGCAGATCAGCAATGAGAACTGGGGGTGGTTTCTTTCACGCCCCACGATTTTCAAAATAGGAAGCAAATTCTTGTCTTGCCAGCACTTTGCATAGACATTCTGAAATTTAAATAAGAACATGGTACCACTCATTAAAATATGCTCACTGTATCACCTGCCATGATTTCCAAACACATACAACCAGCTGGTTTTGGTGACACTTCACCACAGATCCCTGGATGTCCTAGCTTCGCCCTCCTGTCTGCCACTCCCAACCCTGCAGCCCCCGCATCTTCCTTCACTCCCACTGAGAAAGTCAAAAGAGCCTGTGGTACAGTTCTTCATGTTTGCTGATTTCTTCAAGCATCTTCCTGATCACCCGCTGCCTCACTAAAAACTAATGGCTCATGTCCAGTCATTCCAGGGGATCTATCGTGGCTCACGTCAGGGCAGCAGTGCTAGGCCCAGGGTTAGCCTCTGTGCAGAGGGATGACCAGCCAAGGGGCCATGTAATGTATTGACCAAACTGAGACACCCAAGAATGGAAAGAGGTTCTGCTAATCATTACCCCAGAACAACAGGTAAAACCAAGCAGCGACCTGGGCACGGGGCTGTGTGATCACCCTGGGTGACTCAATACCCAGAGTTGTCAGTATACAAAATTAGCTTGGAGAGTGCCGCATGGGACGGAGTTCAGTTATGTCTGTGACTGAAGTCACCAACTGGAGGCAGGTCCGGGGAGCATGTGAGATGACGTCTCAAGAGGAAAATGTCAACATCCACTGCCAACGAGCTGAAACACCTGACAGGTCTTTCTGGAAACGTAATCGGTCTTTAGGATTCTCCTGGGAGGAAGGGTGGAGTCTATCCATTATCATCCTGTCTGAAAACAAAGGAACAATGCAAGTTCACCCTGGATGTGGATCCTGCTGACGTTCTCTGGCAGAGCTTGGCTGCACAGAGCTTTGCTGTGTGTAGTCTCTCGTTCCCAAGGGTCTCTCCTGTCTTTATTAGGATGTGGCAGGAGGTGCTCAAGAGCATCATTGCCACGTGGCTCTTTTGGCTAGTGGTGCAACGACCCCGCCTTAACCAAACTTTAGTCAGGCTCCTCTGATTCCTTTTCTCTACAAGTCCTGGTCTTTGGCTGAGCAAGTCCAGTTCGAGCAAAGACCTGACAAGTGTATCACGTGAGACCCCACCATGCTCCTCTTCCTCCCTCTCTGAAGCCTAATCTGGCTCCCCTGAGGGGTATTCCACCCGCTCCCTCGCCCTGACCTTGGCTTTCCATCTACCCTGGCCCCTGCTGTATTGGAGCTGAGTCCTCCCCCGTTGCAATAGTCTTGAATAGAGTCTTCCTTGCTGGCTTAAGCAACTGTCAGAATCACTTTTCTTTTACAGCAGTGACTGCAAATGGCTCCATATCCCTAATTATAATTACTGGGCCATTTTCTAGATCAAAATGTTTCTAGAATATAAGCTCAATTCACACAGGGGTTACAATAGTAAACACTGAACTCATTTCTCTGTCCTACCAAATTAATTCTCTGCTCAAAGTCAGAGAATGTATCACAGTGGCTAAACTTCCTGAGGCACCATGCTGGGCACTTGGGGTACAGGCCTGACTTAGAGAGACAGGACCCCGCCCTCATGCAGTAGCTCACATAGTGAAGGTGGAGGTGACCTGACCTCTCTGGGGTCACAGAGGGCTTCCAGGGGACAGTGACACTCAGGGGACCTGCAGCGCAAGAGGAACAGACAGACAGGTAGGATACAGCAGAACAGTCAGCCTGGAGAAAGGGCCCTGCGTCTATTGGGGGCAGTGGGAGAGAAGTAGAGAGAAGGCAGGGGACAGTGGGAAGAGATGGTCCCACACAGCAAACACTGTGGCCACTTGCCACTATCCAGACTCCTGGTTAGGTGCCATGAAATGAAATACTGCTAAGACGCCTAAGACATGCGGGGCTGTGAGTAAGATGATCTTAGGTGTTTTAACTTAATATATCTTGAAAATGGTATGAAAAACAGAAAAGGTACAGCCGTGTGCAAGTAAACTGCCTTTGTCACCATGCTCACCTCTGTGACGGGGATGGCGGGGTCCTAGAGGAGGGCTTCTGCATTTCTCTCTGAGCTCGCCTATGCCAACTGATGCTCTAGCCCTATGCATGCACTTTGTCAATTTACTTTTTTAATCAACAGGGATCATCTGGAAAACAGATTATGGGCCATTTTTGCTTTTTTTCCTTTTACATCTACTACCTTCTCTAATAAACACAAACTAATAATTTTATATTATCTTTAAAATTAAATGAGGGCATGAGAGTAGATCATTTCTACATTCTAACAGAACCAACCATGATTTTATGACTCCTAAATTCACCCTCTGGAGTCCGGCTCGCTGCAGGACTGTCTCAGGCAAACCACTGCTTTCCCACCCCATTGTCAAGTCCTCCTGCCCCCGATGGTGCCACCTTCTCCCAGACACCCTGAATGAAAAACCTGGAGCTCCCACCACTGCAGCACCTCTCTCTCAATTCACAGCTCCCCTGCTCCCTGGAAGGCCCCTCACAGTCTCCCTCCTCAGCCTTGCCCAGAGCTCAATTCACACAGGGGTTACAATAGTAAACACTGAACTCATTTCTCTGTCCTACCAAATTAATTTTCTAAAGCCATTCTTTCTGGGTGATTTTCTAAGTGAAAACGTTCAGTGGCAACCCTTTTCCTTAAAACATCAAGTCCAAACATTGAACTAAATATTCAGCATGGCTTCCACAGGCTGGCTCCAAACTACCTCTGAAGGATTTCCCCCAACTTCTTTCTGATATCCGGCAAAGCTAGGTCATCCCCATTCTCCCAATACCCCTTAGCGGTCCCACTTTGCAGTATCACTTTCTTTGCCTCAAATATTCTTTCTAAATAGAGAAGAGGTTCCCACTGTTTGAGGTCGTTCATCCCTTGGGTATGCTTGAAAATCACAAACCCTGCAATGGGCATTTATTTTATTGGTTTTCCAGTCTCTGAAACCCTTTCCTAGGTTTGGGGATGCCCTGGCCCCAGAAAGTCTTGGTGGGAATAGAAGTTGCCAATGCCAGATCCCCGCTCACAGAGGCCTTTGCTGCTACATGAGTGTGACCCGCATGTAACAAGTCTACATATTGGCTGCAGGGACAGCCTAGAGTGTCCTCTTTGGCAACGGAGGCAGCAGGGCTGGTGGCACATTCAGTGTCCACTGGCTGTAGCATCAGCATCTTGGGGTAGCCCCAGAAATGTTCTCGTTGACAAGTTACACCAGCTGCTCCTGCCAAAGTAGCCCCTGAGTCTGGCTCTCCAACCTTCTAGGCTGTCTGCCCTGTTCTACCTAAGGTAACTACATTTGGATGCTGTTGTTTACAACCAAGGACCCTGATATGGGCTTTTGACCTAGAAAAATACATAAATGCAAAAGAGTGACACAGACCTTGAGGCAAGTCGCAGGCACAGCAGGTCTATGCCTGCCCTGCCTCTGGTCCTGAGACCTACCTGCCCTGCTAGGAACAGCTCAACCAGGAACCTCCCGGAGATCACTCCAACAGTAGACTCTGCCCTCTCTGGACTTCACTGCTGCTCATTTACTTCCACGCAGCAGCTCTCCCATTCATGTGCTCCTCTTTGAACTTTTCAGGTTCAGCTTCTTAGAGCCTCCCCTCTGAATTCCTGCAATAGCTTCCTAGTGAGCTCCCTACCTCCAGACTGACTGCTCCTTCCAAAGGATTCCTCAAACTGTCCCAAGGTCCAAAGTTGATCACGTGACTCTTCATCTTAGGGCTCGATGTAGCTTTCAGCATGAAACTCAAATTCTATACCTTGGCAAGGGAGACCTTCTAGACATGGACCCTCAAATGTCTTCAGCCCCACCCCAAGCCTGAAAGCATTCTCCAATCTCACCCACATCTAAGGAGGTGCCCACAGTACAATCAATCAACGTGGCCATGCAGAGACGCAGGCCAGGGCACCCAAATTCCAAGCGGTTCTATGGGAAACAGCCCAATTTTTAAATATTGTCAATTATATTTTAAAAACAACTAATATACTGTGGTTGACAAATAAAATCCATCTGTGGGCTGACCAGGGCCCATGGACCTCCAGTCTACGATCTATCTGCTGCCTGCATCTTCTTTGTAAATACATTTTTGAACTTGATTAGTTCTCCCTTGGGTAGGTACTCAGGCAAATGCTTCTCTGATAAATGAATGAACGAACAGACAATGCGAATAGGGTGAGAAGAAATGAGACAGAAAAAATGATAGTGAGTGAAACCTGATGCAACCTGTGCCAGGGAGATGCAACGCTGCCCCTTTCTGCCCTGGGTGGGTTTCCACATGGGAAACAGTGCCCGGCCACACCTGTGGCACGGGGTTGGTGCTGGGCAGAGCAGCGCCCGAGGAACTGTTGCAGCAGCGTGCTGGCCTGGATGGGATGTCTGACCTGAGGGGATACCTTGCCAAAAGGAATTGAAAATGAGTTATTTTACATGCATTTTAAATACTTTTAAGTAATGTAAAAAGAAGAACATACTGTGTCAGTCAACCTTTAACTTCAAGTTTCAGACCAGGAGACTGAGCTAGAGTTTCAAGGGCTGGAAATAGAAAGCATATTGCTCAACCCTTCTCTGTAGCCACAGTACGATTCTCTTCCACATAGAATTATAAACAAGATTAAGCAGGGCTGGTTTCAAGGAGACTAAATAAAAGGCCCATGAATATTTCAACTTCTACAGTAGTCAGCTTCATAATTCAGACTCGAAACCCCAAAAGTTTGACCCATCTACTTTCATGATATTATTATTGCTGATAATCCCTGAGCACAGCGAAAGAGAACATGAAATAAAATGGAATAATTTTCCAGCAGAGATGATTTATAGAGGAGACCTGGGAAAAACAAGGTGTTCATCTGGGACAATCCAGATGACCAGTCAGTTCATGGAGGAGCTGAGCTTAAGACAGAAGCAAGAGAGAGAAAATGAAATCATTACCACCTGGTAGAAAGCAAAGACAAGTTGGAAAAAAAAGTCTGTAAATGCAGCTTGGAATTCCTACTACGCTAAACGAATAAGCACAGAATTGATGCTAATCATCTTTGGGCCTTTGAAACAGCTGTTCTTTCCCTTTGCTGGGGACGCTGTTCCCCCACTCTTCACCTGAGCAGCCTCCCACAAGATGACCGTCTCCAGGGAGGTCTCTCCTGACCCCTAAACTCCCTGGCAGTATCTCTCTCATATTATCTTGTTTTATTTTCTTCACCACATTTGTCAGAGGCTATAACGGCTTTATTCTTTACTTTCGGATTGATCCCGCAGCATGGGGTGCATCTGTCTTGTCTCCTAACGTATCCCTAAAACCTGCCCAGAGTCTACTGCACTAAGAGGTAGTCAGTGAATAAATGGTGATGAAATGGCACAGGCCACAGGGGGAGATGGTCTCTGGCATTCCACAGGTCAAAGATTCCTGTTTTCTGTTACAAGACTATCTGGGTATAGACAGTACAGGCAGAATCCTTTTGCAGAAATGCTTTGAAATCATCCTAAAGCTTCTCCATGCTTGACGGTTCCTCTTGATCGAGGCCTTCAGAGCCATGTGTTACACTGTGCTAACTCTGGCTTCACAGAAATGCAAAAACACAAATCCTCGGCCAGGAAAACACACTTAAGCACAAAAGAATACTGCTTCTAAGGCAGAAAATATTCTGAGTTTATTTTTTAAACATGTATTTTAGTCTTTCAGGATGCATGGAATCTAAGAACCCCACCCAAACAGACATTAAAAAGCAAATTCCTGAGCAAGCAGCTGTACAAGGCTGTGTGGGATGGAGGTAGTGGTGGAATGTTAACTCTTTCTAGGTCAGAAAGGACTTTCTGGGTTTCAAAGCTAGGCATGAAGGGGAAAACTTTGGTGGATTCCTTGAAGGGTTAAATGTCACAAAGACTTTTAAAATGCCACTTGGCCATGGACTTAACCACTCTGCATGCAAAAAGGAAAGAATATGAGAATACTTTTCTGGGACCTTAGAACAAACACTGCCTTTAACATCTGCTCTTCAATACGAAATAAAAATGTAATATTAAAAGGGGAAAAGAGAGTGCACTCGGCGGGGGGGCGGTGTAGTAGAGGAAGGGAACCAGAGCCCACCCGCACATAAGCCATCTGTCAGTCCTGCAGCAGTGGCTCAGTGTTCATTTCCTGCAGGAGGCTCCCCTCTAAGCTGCCTGAGCCTAATCTGCATGGCAGGGTCTTCGTGTCTTTCATCTACAGATGAAACAACCCACTACAGGATATAACACAGTACCTTTTACAATAGCAGGTGTTCAATAATATAATGCGATGAACAGGTGTATGGATGGATGACTTGATTATGCAGTCAGACAAGTCACCTGCTGCCAAGTGGAAACAGAAGAATTTCGCAGCACAAAGGTGCCTGACCTTCCAGCGTCTTCCCATATGAAAACAGTTTCTCAACCCTGTAAGCCCTATGCTACCTTTTGATAACTCTCCAGTTTCAGATCACACCAGCCTCAGGAAATTCTGAGAGGAAGAACCCTCAACTAGTGGTTCTCCACTGGGGATAATTTCACCCCCTAGGGGATATCTGCCAATGTCAGGGACATTTTTGGTTGTCACAGGTCGGGAGGAGGTGCTACTGGCAACCACTGAGTGATGATCTGAGATGTTGCAAAACCTCTCACAATCCACAGGGCAGTCTCACAAGTAATTATCCTGCAATGTCTGCAGGTGCAGCCCTGGAGGAACACTGGTCTATGCCTGGAGGGGACATATTCCCCTTGAATTATAATCCTTTCCCAACTACACTCCCTCATCTTCCTAAGAGAGAAAGAGCTATCCTCAAACTGTCAGTCACATCCAAGGCAGATGTCATCACTGGAACCATTGATGGGACAAATCCAAGAAAACTCAAAACAGACTGTATTTGCACTTTACAGTTTGGAAAAAAATGTGTTCTAATAAATTCCCATTTGCTTCTCCTAATAACTCAAGTAGTAACTGGGGAAGGTATCATTACCCTCATTTTAGAGCCAGTAAGGAACTGGATTAGCTAACCACCCAAGGTCTTTTAGTTCTATGCATCTATGAATCCAGGAAGGAAAAAAATCCTGAAGCTTAGAAACATTTAAGTGATTTGATCAAGACCACACCCCTGAAGTGGTGGAGGTGCCCCAGATGAGGCTTTCTGTTAACCAGCCCCTCTTAACAACAGTGGGCTCCCCACAGAAACAAGGTGCACCCACTGAAGTGAGGCCTCCTAGCACCATGAGAGGCTTCCTGAGAAGTACGGGGATGGCAGCTGTTCCCACCAGGCAGGGTGCTTTCAGAGGACACAGAACAGGGAGGGAGGAAGAGGCCACAAGACCAGGCAGGCCGGATGCTTGATGAGGTAAATAAACCCTGGCAGTCAGTGGAGGACAAGACATCAACCAGAGGGTCCGCATATCCTGCCCTAGAATGGCAAGGCTACAGCCCACTTTTAGGAGTATCAAGGTAAAGACTTATTACACATGAGATGCACTTGGGGCAGCCTTCTCTGACGTGTTTGGCTAGAGATTAGTCATTTGTTTTGTTGTTAATGGGGTATTGTACTGAAGACTAATAATAGACAGTGAGGATAGGAGTTTTGTTTACAGGCTCTCCCCCAAAAGATTTGAGGGTTCAGACTCTTGAGAGAACTTTGAGTCAACTAGGAGTGTTCAAAGGCTCCACAGGAACACAACATTTGCATCCAACAGCCTGTTTAGTTTAACCCTAATTTTACCAGAGACATTTACTAGATTAATATCTTAGCAGCACAGTAAGGCACTCTGCATTGTGGCTGAGCCAGACTGTGGCTTTGAGTCCAGGCTCTGCTACTCACCAGCTGGGTGACCCTGGCAGTTCCCTTAACCTCTGTGTACATCAAGAAACACGCATGAAAATAACAGGATCTACTTCATGGAGTTGTGGCTTACTCTATGTGGTGAAGTACTCAAACACACAATAAACTCACTGGCAACTGTAATTTTGGCCAGCACGGGGCATCTGTTTGGGAATTGCGCACACAAACACAAAAAACAATGAAAAAATAGTTTTAGTTGCTTGCCTTTTACTCCCTTCTTTATCAATGCCAAACATGAAGGAAGAGAGGAGGTGATTTTGCCTATTTAACAAGTAATCGAAACTATGAAGAGCTTTTCAAGTTAGTTTTTAGGAACTTCAAAATTAACTTGGGATGAATTAGCATCCCAGCTCAAAGCAAAGACCTTCCCTAACTTCAAAATCAATGCAGACTGGGGTCCAAACCCAGTTTCCCCCTTCCTAGCACCGGACCTTACTTATGCTACCTAACTTCTCCAAATCTCCATTCTCCAATCTGAGTAAAGATCAGGTCGTCTGACTTCACAGGGCTATCGTGAAGCTGAGATTTTATAAAGTGTAAAAAAATAAAAAAAGGGTTCACAACCTGGTGTTGCTTTTTTTTTTTTTTTTTTTTTTTTTTGAAACAGAGTCTCACTCTGTCACTCAGGCTGGAGTGCAGTGGCACAATCACAACTCGCTGTAGCCTAGTCTTCCCCGGCTGAGGTGATTCTCCCACCTCAGCCTCCCAAGTAGCTGGGAATACAGGAGCATGCCACCACACACTTGGCTAATATTTGTGTGTGTGTATTTTTGGCAGAGACTGTGTTTTCTCATGTTGCCCAGTCTGGTCTTAAACTCCTGGACTCAAGCAGTCTGTCTTTCTCAACCTCCCAAAGTGCTGTGACTATAGGCGTGAGCCACTGTACCTAGTTCTACCTTCATTTTCTCATCTTTAATTTTCTAGAATATAAAAGTCTTCTTCCCTTCTATCTTCTATATAATCTGCTGTGTATACCTAACTGAAATGGGCACCATATTCTGCCATCCAGGAGACTGGAATGTACTGGCCAAAAAAAGCCACCATGGGAATGTGAAATAATAAAAACTGCTGTCCCAAAGCAGTCAGAATGGAGTCTGCACTGTTTAGACCAGAAACGTTCTTTTGCCAGAAATGACCAATCCGTATGAGATTTGAAAGAGATCTTGTCCCAGTAACCTCAGGGCACACACATTTCAAGTTATGTTAGTTCCAAAGGCACTGCACATATTTATAAATGTTCTTAGAAAAGCGTTTCTAGGGTTAGTACCTTCCCCGGATTCTGCAAATCAACGGTTCTTTTTTTACAGTTGGGAAAAATATGAAGCCTTGTTCCAAGTCACACAGTAATGTATGGAAAAGTTCTAGCTAAGGCTCTTAGTTACTGGCCTCCATCAATCTACTTTCCCACTAATTAACTTGGTGATTTGAGGTAATTCCTCCTGATCCCACGTTAAACCACTGCGGCAGGATTCATTGCCTGGGCTGAATGCCCCTTCTAGGTCACTTTCATCCCATCTTCGGTTTTCCCCACTTTTCCAAAATTGCCTATTTTCTCCTCTGGAGCCTCTAATCCTCCCTACCTTGTCTGTGTTCTCTCTCACACACTCCCACACACATACACACCCTGTGTTGTGCAACACAGCAGCCATTAGCCACAGTGACTATCAAGTCCTTCAAATGTGACTAGTCCAAAATGAGATGAGATTTAGTTATAAAATACATGCTAGGCTTTGAAGATATAAGCGATCTGGGCGTCCTGAGATTTTTCCTTTCACAAAGACATAGTAAAAAACATGAAATCTTCCACAAATAATTTTATATATTGGTTACATATTGAAACAATATTTTTAATATATTCAGTTAAATAAAATATATTAAAATGAATTTCACCTGTTTATCTTTTAATGTGGCTACTGGAACATTTTAATTACATATATGGCTCACATCATATTAGTGCTGGACAACTGCTGGTCTATACTGAAGGTTCTGTGAAGGATCTTTGGGTCATTTACCACTGCACTCCCTCTTCCTCCCTCCCCACCCACTAGCACAACATCTGGCTTATAGTATGTGCATAATAAGTATGTGTTGAAGCAGTGAAGTGTCTAAATCTCTCTATACATACATTTCTTCATTTATTTTCATTTTTAAATATTTATTTACTTATTCATTCTGAGACAGAGTCTCACTCTGTTCACCAGTTTGGAGGCAGTGGCCTGATTTCAGCTCACTGCAACCTACACCTCCCAGTTCAAGTAATTCTTCTACCTCAGCCTTCCTACTAGCTGGGACTAAAGGCTCATGCCACCATGCCTAGCTAATTTTTGTATTTTTAGTAGAGACGGGGTTTCACCACATTGGCCAGGCTGGTCCTGAACTCCTGACCTCGTGATCGGCCAGCATCTGCCTCCCAAAGTGCTAGGATTACAGGTGTGAGCCACTGGGCCTGGCTTATTTCTTCATTTATACACTGTGGATACAGTCTCTATTTACAATACAAGATAATAAAATAATCAAGAAATTTATTACTCATTTTGAAAGGTAAAAAGTACGATATGAATATTACTGCTTTTGTTGAAAAGCATGAAAATAATGTTGATCCCTTAGGCAAACATCTGTATTCCTAAATATATTTTTTGAATTGTATTACACAAATACTTCAAATTAAATGCTGAAAACTGTGGAGAGTGAACAGCTCAAGTGGGAAAAACTGTAGAAATAACAAAGGAAAGCTGAGGCATCACCATCATCAATGGGAAGGCCAAATGGAGCCCATACACTTATGATGACCATCTTTGCTGTTCTGTTTAAATCTAAAAAGCAGAAGGCTCGTGGTGCTGATGGATTCCAGTGCTCATGGGAATATAATACAAGTATTTAACCAAGAGAGAGATAGTCTGTCTCCAAACTTGATCATTCGCCAAAAAACAAAAAAAGTGAATACAATTCTGTTTACCAAAATACCTCAGTACTGATATGCAGGCCCCAAACACACAATAGTGCTTTCATAAACTGGGTAACCAGAACAGGGCATGTGAGAAGTTAGACACGTTTTCCCCCTACCGACTCCCACCGCATTTTCTCTTCCCAACCCCGAATCCTCTTTTGGAATACTCCAGGTCCAAGACCCAAACCACTGCAGACCCAGTGCGGAGGGTCATGAAAAACAACACAGTCACATCGCCATCCCCACCCAATGTGGAAGCTGACAGTAGGTGGACATGTGGGTGGGTGGAGCACAATGAAAAAGAGAAGCAGAAAGACGACTCATCTAATCCAGGACCATTCAAAGACCTGCAAAAATGCAGGTTGTTGAGGGCTTTGTGAAGTCTTGTGAATCCTTCCTTGAAACCAGCCAAGTACCAAGTACCGAAATGCTTAACCTTGTTGTTGACATGAATCCACTCCAGCAACTCTCAGCTGCAAGACCTGGAATCCAGCAACTTCCTAGGACAGGAAAGGCTATCCCACCGCCTGGGAAGTGAGGAGCGGGCAAATCAAGGAACACAGGCTGGGGCCCAGAAAAGGGACAAAGTGGAGCAACACAGATTTTCTGGAAGGCCTCACCAGCGCAAGCAGCCAGCAACAGGTTGCCCGTGGCGCAGAAGTCACATAACCTAATCAACTCGGAATCTTTTCTCTCCTTCCCACTCGTCTAGCAACACTTAGGACTCCTAACTTCTCTGTCCACAAGAAAAACTTATCTGCGCTTACAGGCACACACACAGAATCTCAAGAGAAAGAGGAAATTACAGAGGACACCCATCTACGCCCGTTTACTAATGATGTGGGGGGTGATGCTTCAAGAGCGTAGTTTGGTAGCGAAGGGAGGGGAAAAAAAAGAAGAAACCACATCCATTCCGAGCTCAGCTGATCTCCCGGCAGAACAAGTGTCAACGCTTTTAAAGGGCACCGCTTGTTTCAGCCACAAAAACGTACCAGAGGGCGAGGCTGGTGCCGGGGGGCTGCCTACCCGGAAGCCGGGTGTCGGGGCGGGAACACCTCGGAACCCCGACACGGCAGACGCCGCCCCGGCGCGCCGCCCCTCCCTCCGCGCCCGTCCCCACCGCGGGAAGGGACACCCGGGCTCGAGTGGCCAGGGAGCCGACGCCGGCGAGAAGGCGGGGCAGCTGGGACCGGCGGCCGGCACCTGCCGGAAAAGAGGATGAAGAGCGGAGGCAAACCCAGCGCGAATGAGGGAGAGACGTTACCTTGTTCATCCCATTCCCCATGGTGGCTGAAGGCGAACGCTAGCGCCCCTGGCCTTGTGGTCGCAGGCTCACTATGACATGCTACGGGGAGGAGGAGCGGCGGGGCGGGAGGGGAGGAGGCGCGCGGGAAGGAGGGACTGAGTGCTGGCAGTGTCAACAAGTCAGCGGCAGAGACCGGCCGACGCCCCGGGGCGCTCCAGGGACCCGGCGTGGAAGGCAGGGCTTTCAGTGCGGCGGCCCGGAACTTCCCGGCGGGAGCACTGCAAGGGCCCCGGAGCCTGTGTCGGGAAATGGTCCCGCCTTGCCGGGCCCTGCCCCCGTGCGCACTGGGCAGGCCCAGCGTCCTTCCTCTGTCCGCCCGCCCGCACCCTGGGACTTGTAGTCAGGTTCCCGGAGGCCGCGCCCCACTCCGCCCCCGCGGACCCCGGCTCGCTACCGCCGGACGGGAAAGGTGTTCGGCTCCGGCTTCCCGGCGGCCAGCCCTGGACCACAGAGCGCATGCGCCGCCCGAGCCGCCCCGCTGGGACACCCGGGGCCGGGGGCGGGGCCTGGCGGACGCGCAGGCGGTGCCCTGACCTGCTGGCTGCGGTATATCGGAACGCGCTCCAAGGTCGGGGGTCTCCAGATCCCCTTTGGCCTTTTCCCCGGGGGCGACTCCAGGGGCCAGTTACCAGCAGTCGCTGCCCTGCCTTGGCTGCCTCCGTGAATCAGGTGCTAATCAGAGCCCTGGTCTCTGGGGGCTCCCCTACTTGGGTTTTCTGAGTACGACAGATTTAGGCCGGGGGATTTCCTGCGGCCCTACCCCATCCACCAAGACCGAGAAGGCTCGCCCGGTGGGGAGAGGTGGGCTACGTGACTCACCCCGGGGAGGCCTGACCTCCCTACCCTGAGGGAACAGATGGCTGCATCGCAGACCTCAGACCTCAGGGCCTTAGGTGGTGTATGTCCCCTTAGTGTCTGCATTGTGGTTCTCTGTGGAGTGGAACACTTTCTAAAATGTAGCAAAATTGTTTTGGGTATTCTGTCAACCTTACCAAATTCTTAAGTTTCTCTCCGTGGACAGAATCCTTGAGCAACTGGTTTTCTGTTTAATTTCTGTATCTTCAACAATGTCCTGAACATAGTAGATAGGTGCTTAATACATATTTACTGAATGAGTACATGCATCAATCTGATGTGCCCTAGCTCACCCTTGCTGACCTCATTTTATCTTCTCCTTGCTAAGCGAGTTGTAGACATGCTGTTCTCCTGTGTGTTCCTTGAACCTGTCAGGCTTGCTGGGATGTGCTCTCTATCCAGACACCTTGACCCCCAGCTCTCTGCATAGATGCCTCTTATCTCAGGTCTCAACCCAAATGCCACCTCTCCTAAGAGGCTTTTCCTAACCACCAAATTCCAAGTTGGCCCTCCAGTCACTATCACATTACTCTGTATTGTTGATCAGAAAATGTCATATGTATTTGCTTTCATCTGTCTCACTAGCCAGCCACTTTCAGATTAAAGAAAAAAAAAAGTTGTTTTATTCAATACTACAGCCATGTGGCCTGGGACAGAATCTAGCACTAAATACTGATTTTATAAATATTTGACAAATAATAATTTCTTGTGGCCGAGAAAACTGGTGAGATTCTGAGGAATGTGAACGTTTGGAAAGAGCTTGCAGACTCCATCTGTTGCCATTTCTCCCCTTGTACACCGTATCTTCTGGGCAACAAATGGTATTAAAACCCCACATGTAGAAAGTCCTCACTCAATATGTGCTTGTGTGTCTTCTGTAGGTCGAATGGGACCCGGACCCAGAGTGCCCTTTCTGCCTCCTGTTTTGGGAGAGTGTTCGTTCTTTACCGCCATTACTCCTTCCTCTTCTCCCGCCTAAGGCTCAGTCACTGGGACAGCCTCCCCTTTCCCCTCTGCTCCATACTGCCATTATGTAACTTTTTCCCACCTTCCTCCTTAGAGACAGCACAGAATGGTTAGCGAACTGCCTGGAGAATCCCAATTATCAGCCTCTTATTTCTAATTCTTAAGGTGTTGAGCAAGATGATCAACTTTTCTGAGCTAGCTTTATTTTTTTTTTTCCTTTTTAAAACAAGAGCATTAAACTGTGAATTTTTGAAGCTTCTCTCCAGCAATCAATGAATTACTTCTGCAGCCCTCTACCCTCCTTGGGCTGTTCATCCAACAGTCAGATGAACATTTAAGAACACAACCAGTTCATAAACTGGGACTTGACCATAAATGACAAATTCATGCCTTTTTTTTTCTTCTGTCATCTGCTTGTAATATTTCTTCTCTTATTCATACTCCTCTTACAGATATATTTCTCCAACTTGGACCATCTGCTTGACAGTTCCCCCTAAGCTCAGAACCTGCTGTGGCTTCCTCCTTGCAGTCAAAATTAGCATTTAGTATGGTCCCAAAGGGTCCACATGCCCAGAGCTCCTAGCAAAATCTCAAAATGTTTCTTTCTGGTTAAATGGGAAAAGAGGAGACTATTAACACCAGAAGCCAGAAGAGTCATTTAAAAAAAAAACAAAACTTACTGGTTTTGTGGTGTTGAGGGGTTTGCCACAAGACTCCCTGTACTGTCCTCCACCCTAACCCTGGAACCTACCCCTACCTCTATTTATTAAAATAATAATTACCAATTGTTCATATCTTACAGTTCTGTAACTTCTACTCTCTAGCTCTTGACTATGGAAAGGAGAAAAGGAAACTCTTCAACAAAGCTGGCATATTTCACATCCAAAGTGGCATCTCTATTCATTTGTGTTTTATCTCGTGCATAAAAATCATAAGGCATCACAAGCCCAGTGGATTTTCACACTGTGTAAGATTTTTACTTCCGTTTTTCTTCTTGATATTTTCCCCTCTCAGTACTGCCAGCATCACAAATTTGGGCAACAATGCAACAAGTAAAGCTTTCATGTGTGCAAAATAAGGAGTGGTCTATAAATTGTGTAGGTTAGCCAGATCCATACTTACACATGGTTAAAGATATCTTGTTTGTAATGTATTTAGTGAGGAATAACTTTAAGGTGGCGGTGTGTAAAAGCCCACAAACAGAAGCTCAACCATTAGAATTAGCTAAATCATTGTAGGTGTTAGTGGTAATTTCAGAGAATTGAGATTAACCTCTGCCCAACGGAAAAGTAATTATGTAATCTTAATTGGCCCCTCGAACATATTGCAATCCAGGGTTTCTCAACCTCGGCAAAACTGACATTTGAGGCTAGATAAATCTTTGTTTTAGAGGGCTGTCCTGTGCATTGCAGAATGTCCAGAAGCATCCCTGACTTCTGCTCATTACATTCCAGTAGCACCCTCTCAGTCATGACAATCAGAAATGTCTCCAACCCCCTCCTCAATAAGCAGCTAAATGTACGCTAATAGATCATGTTAGTTCTCTGTAGAATTCTTAAGCCACACTTGTTCATTCTGAACAAATTGAGAACAAGAAGTTAAAATGAAGAGCCAATCTAGCCAAAGCATGACTGAAAGTAAAAGAAAGCTAGAAACTAATGAATTGTGGAAAGAAGAAAAAAGGTGGAGCCTAGAACTTAGGAAGCAAAAGTACAAAACATTTTCTGTTTTTCCAGCATTGTCCAGAGAGAGGCCGCCCAATTGAACACCTGAGTTCCAGAGCCATGCAGAGGACCCTGACCACGAGGATGGACCCTGTGGTGTACAACCACAGCTCTTCAAAGCTCACAATTTCCAGCCTTCCAAGCAGTCTAATGATTATGAACATGGTTTCCTCCTTGCACTTAAGAGATTTGGGGAGCTCAGATCTCAGCACAGATATCTGAAGAGTATGGCGTCAGGGAAGAACAGCAAGAGGAACGGATATCCAGGTAAGTGAGCAGGGGGGCAGAGAATCTGGGAGCAGGTAGAGGGAAAATGCTGTCAGGTATTTAGCTGGAAGTCAATAGAAGTCTGTGGACAGAGTTCCTGGGAGGGTTGGCAGAGGTTTGCAGGAATGAAGTTATCAGGCAGATTATAAAACAGTATCAAGCAAAGGGAAAGGAAGACAGAGCCCTAGTTCCTAAAATTTGGATGTCACATTGTTATTATCCTAACATGTTATTATCCTAACATGTATGTCTGTGTATTCTCAGGACAACTATTGTTTTCCCCCAGACGATAGCTGCCTGAGGGCAGGGGCCAGTGGTTAATCAATCTAAGGTGGTTCCCAATCTGTGGGGAACCATGTAGATGTTTGTCAATTTAGGAAAGAAACACATCTGGGAGGCTGTTGAATCTGAATTTGTCCAGGCATGAGGATCACAAGTAATCTATCCTTTTAATATGCCGAGACACCATCAATGCTGCATCGCCCCATCTTCTTTTTTCTTGAGCAATGTAGTTTCCGTGTGAGATGGCTCTCTAGGAGTAACCAAAGTCCTGTTGTCTTTTGGTTTTGAAACAGATATAGGACATACTCAACAGAGAGAGGAGAGAAAGAGAGAGAGAAGACAGAGAGGGAGAGAGAGAGAGAGAGAGAGAGAGAGAGAGAGAGAGGGGGAGAGAGAGGGAGAGAGGGAGAGGAGAGGGACAGGAGAGAGCCTTTGCACATAATGCTTCCATGTATTGCTGTACCCTGCCCCTTGGTCTGCAGCCACAGCTGTACTTGGCAGAGCACAGTCCTCTCTGTGGTTCTGCCTCTTGGCATCGTGGTGTTCTTTGATTTTTGGTTAAGAGACCATGCCTGACTTATGCATGGCCATCATGTAAATTGCTTGTGGTTATTTTCTGTGTGTAGAATGGTCTGACTTGGCCCATGTACTTCCCTGTCTCTACAAACGAAGGTCTACCTGGGACAACCAACTAGGCCCTTCAAACTTTTCACAGTTTAAAAACGAAACGAAACAAACACAACATTTTATGGTTGATGATTCCAGCCCAAAACAATTGACAAAATCTGAACCATGAATGCCTTTTTAATCTCAGGGGAATCATCATCATTTTCATCAGTGTCGACAGGACTCCTGTAAGCCAGAGCTTGGCCATTGCTTTCTCAGGCTAACTCACCTGGGCGTGAGGAGACATGCCTAGAAGCTCTTACCATTTGCCTTGTATGTGGTACACTTTCTGAGGTCTCCAACTCTCTTAAAATCCTATTCAAAATGACCATGTGGCTGCAGTCCTGTGGACAGCAGGAAATGGCCACAAAGTGTCCCTGCACAGAGGATCCCAACCATCTGCGCTCACTGCACCTGACCTGTCAGCCACCCACTCTGAGGCACATTTCTGTTTATTCAAATGCCTGCAGGGGCCAGAGGGCAGCCCAGAAGTGAAGACAGAAGGGAGGATGGCAAGGGACGCCGCATCTCAAAGAAGTGACTGGGCTAAGGTGGCCTTCCTTAAAGATGCTCCTGCCTGCCTTCTGAGTGTTACTGGTGACCTCTTCTCTAGTGCAGAGCTTTGCACTGGTGTTCTTTGTTTTTTGTTATTCACTCTTTCATGCAAAACTGAAATTGAACTGGATGTGAAGACACTAAAAAAATGTCTGGGTAGGGGGCTGCAGGGAGCAGGGGGTTTCCTGAGAGAATGGAATGTCCCATGAGAAATGTCACTTACCATGAGAGGGGAAGTCCGTTTCATATGACATGATATCACACTGTCATTATGAACTCTCCATTGGGGTTTACATGTGTTAATATTTTTCATTCTTTTGATTATCAAGAAAACCCTGTGAATTCTGAGAAAATTATCACATATCAAAGGTTCCTCAGGCTAGATGATGGACCCAGGATCTTTTTCTTTATTCTTTACAACAGAGAGAGTTTGCTTTTTTTTTTTTTTAAACAAACCATTTGGTCTGCAGAAGAGCTGTCCTTGCCCAGATGAGACATTTGCATCTGAAGCATCAACCTGGTACCAGGATACCATGTTTACATCGACCTTCAAGTGAAGTTTGACCTATGGTTTTTTTGTTTGTTTGTTTTTTAAAGACAGAGTCTTACTCTGTGCTCCAGGCTGGAGTGAAGTATTGTGATCTTGGCTCACTGCAACCTCTGTCTCTTGGGTTCAAGTGATTCTCATGCCTCTGTATCCCCAGTAGCTGGGATTACAAGCACATGCCAACACTCCCTGCTAATTTTTTGTATTTTTAGTAGAGATGGGATTTTGCCATGTTGCCCAGGCTGGTCTGGAACTCCTGAGCTCAGGCAACCCACCCACGTCAACCTCCCAAAGTACTAGGATAACAGGTGTGAGCCACCGTGCCCGTGCAAGCAACAACTACCATGAGGCCAACTGCTGGGAAGAAGCTCAAGCAATTGCAGCATCGTCACACAAGGTTGGGATAGATTTCATTCTCATCTGTCATATGCCCCTTGCAAAAAACAGTGGGGCAGAAAAGTCTGGGGCTAAGCTCGCCCTGTTTCATCAGTGCACAGTTTACATTACTGAACAGACTGGAACAATGTCTCAATCTAAAAACATTTATATCTGGCTTAAGTGACGACAGTTTATCTGTCCTCCCTCCCCAAAATACAAAGCAGTACTTATCTTACCTCTAATGTAATTAAAGTGTCCATGATGGTAACATTTCCCAAGCAAAGGCACAGTCTGTCTTAAAGGTGAGATGAGATCTTTATCTCTGCAGACAGAAAATGTTGTCACTTTTAAACGGCAGTTCCCCTCCTGCTTGTTGAGGGTTACAGGGCAGCTTAACAAGTGGGCAGGTGCAGTAGATGGGCAGAGAGATAACTGATTTAGAAGACAGAGAGATATGTGGACATCTTTTCTTACTGTAGTGCTTTTTAAAGTGTGTACAATTTAAGATAAACTTTTGCTTTTAAATTTTCACTATTTTTGTTGCAGCGATAACCACCATGTCAAAGAAGCAGGAAGCTCTCGGCATTGTTGGCATTTTACTCAAGCCATGCTATGAAGCTTCTTTTTGGTGTAAAGGTATTATTATTATTATTATTATTTTAGTAATACCAACTCTAGAACTTCAGATTAGTGTATGTGTTGATTCTAATTGGTAGCATTATATATCTGAGTATCACAGGGCAGTGGAAGTAAGACGTCTAATCAAGTGCTCAGCAGAAAAACTCCTTGGAAACAGAACATGCTCTCTTCTGGTTGTGGATGAAGTGCAACTGTTTCACAGACTTAACATTAATCATCCCTCGGCCTTCTTGGTCATCTCTCTTAAAGAGATAGATGGTTTTAGTTGTATCAGTTACTTTCTATTTAACTTGGTAGAATTTCTTATTTCTAAAATGTTTAATCACCAAAGTAAAAGGGGGCATAATTTAGTTCTTTGATTTGGTATAAAAGTCTCTATGCTATTGGGTGAATACCTTATCCTGGTTTGCTCAGGATTTTCCTGATTTTGAAACTGAAAGTTCTGTGTCCCAGGAACCCCTTTAATGCTGAGAAATCTGGGACAGCTTGTTATCCTACAACTGTGGTATATTTTGGTGAAATATACTTTAGCTTTAATAAGAAAAAGACAATGAGCATTTAAGCACCATCCTGTATATGTACAAAGAATTCCCATGGGAGATGTTGAAGGAGAGCAGCTGTCTCCCATTGCTGGGCAGGGCCGGGCACGCTCAGTTGCATGGAACACATGGCAGGAACGAATTTCTACTCAAGGCTTGGACCAGGCAATTGATGCTTTCCAGAAGGGAAATATTGGCTGAGGAAAAGTCAATGTCAATATTTATTTATGGAGAAACACATTTTGATCTTTTTCTAAAACAAGTCAAAAAGGTATCAGGTTCTATTTGAATATTTTTTCTGGAAAACATCTAACAGTAACTATGAGAGTCTAATAACTTTTTCTTATAACATTTAATTGAGGCAGTCACAATGCTTGAAACAGTATTTATTTAAAAGGATATGGACAGCCTCCTAAAAGTTGTTAGATTTTCATAAAATGGAGATGTTGAATACATCAGTGTGTTGATAATCATTTTTAATCCCCTCTCATAAGTCTTCTCCATACTGGCACTAGCCCAGGTGACTCTCCAGGTAACCGGATTTCACAAGCCCTGCACACATTCTGTATCTCCAAGCATTAATGGGCCTTTTTAATTCATTCAACCAACATTTATTGAGAACCTCCTATGTTTTAGGCATTGTGCTAGTAACTGGGGATACAGAAATAAAAACCTGCCCCACTCTTAACTCGATGTTGCTTTGTAAGTCCATGGGAAAGAGGGACCCACTCATAAATGATTTCCATGTCATGAGGTACACTCTGAGTTTGTAAAACTTGCTTTGGGAACTTAGAGGAAGGCATGCTTGGAGTTGCCTCAGCTGGCTCTTCCTTTCTGTGAAAACAGGCATCCTCACCTTTCTGTGCCTCTGTGACATTCTTTCAAACATACATACGTCTATGTGTTTCCAGCTGAACAACTTTGGTTATTTGGGGCAGAGAATTTAAGATTGGCCTGTCTTGGTCAATTCTGGAGCTCTTGGTTTATGAAATATCACTTCCAAAGGGGCCATATGTAGGCAGTGATGCAGGTGCCTGATACCACGTGGTGATCAGGGCCATGTGACTGTGCTCCTGCTTCCAAGTCACAACTGATTTGATGAATTTCCACCTTTCACTGTCCCCACCCTGTTCCCTTCTCCCTTTATATTTTCACAAGTACCATTTCTGAGAAAAGCCTTTGAATTCAGAAAGGGTACAAATTCTTAAAAGTGGCAGAATTCTATGAATACAGGTTTGGGAAACTTTTTGCCTATGAAGGGAAACCTTTTCTTCTTGAGGAAAACCCAGCCTCAAGAGATAGATGGTTGGTAATGAGCTAAATCAGCAAATCAAATTTGACATGTATTGAAGAAAATCAAATTGTAGAGCTTGAAAGGCCCTTGAAGATCATCAGATTCTAGTCTAAGCCACTTAGCAACAGCGGCATTAAGTGATCTTTCATAGCCACACAGATCAACAGAATCAGAAAATATTTGCTGTCTAGATTCCCTCCTCATTACAAAGTCCCTCCTCTGGGGCTCCCCCTACTTTTCCCCTGTCAAACAGGCATAACCTGGGAGCCTTCCAGACTTTAAACCCCACTCCTGTTCCAAGCTGCTTTGTGTTTGTTTGGTCAGTACCCATGGTATCGTGATATTTTGAGCATCTCCCCTGGAAGGCTGAGTACCATTCCAACAGGAGGTAAGGAGAGTGACCATAGCTTCTGGTGGGAGGAGGGATGTGAGCAGCCACACAAAGACTGGAGTTGGGAGATGTTCTGGAAAGCGAGAGGCAGTGGTCATGGGCACGGCAGAAGCAGGAGAAATTGAAGGTAGGTTGAGGCCAAGTGAGGATGCCTTGCTTCCCATGTCTCTCTGAGCATCATTAGAAGAACTGGGGCAGGACTGTAGGGGAAGAGGTGGGAGCAGGAGATCCCCAGGGGCTGTTTACCAGTCCACACTAAGTGCTCGAGAGGTTGGAGAGAGTGCTGGGGAGAGTGGTGCCAGGGAGCATCGTCAGTGATGGCATTGAACCAAACACCTTGCACCTGCTCTACAGACAGTTGAAGCACCTTCAGTGAGGAGTCACTTCATGAACAGCATGGCAGGGTGAAGAGATCCCAGAGGAGCCCTGGGTTTGGAGACCTGACAGTGGGAAGCTGCAACCATCGTAGGCCTGAAGGGATAGAGGAAGAACAGCCTGGTTGGAGCCCAGTGGCCACTGGAACCACAGCTGAGGGGCCACCTGCAGAGTAGGTGGGGATCACTAGGGGCTGAGTTGGGTCCCCTTTCCCTAAATTCTTGTGAAGCCCTGACTCCCAGCACCTCAGAAAGTGAGTGTATTTAGAGATCAGTCCTTGAAAAAGGTTAGTCAGGTAAAAAGAGGCCATCAGGGTGGCCTGGATCCAATCTGACTAATGTCCTTACAAGAAGAGGTGATGGGGACACAGAGACACAGAGGGAAGCCCATGTGAGGACACAGAGAGAATGGGGCAAGGAGGGAGGCCTCAGAGGAAACGCACTCTGACCGCACCTGCATCTTCAATTTCCAACCTCCAGCCTCACAGACTGTGAGTAAATAATTGTTGTTTACACCACAGTCTGTAGTGCTTCATTATAGCAGCCTCAGCAAACTAATCCAGGGAGAGACACACCCCATCCCAGAAATACAGCTTGATCATGGATGGCATGGGGAAGAAACACCCTGGCCTTTCTCAGTCTTATCCAAATGCCAACCTCACCTAGAAGCCAGCAAAGGAATCCACCCGACATGTTCCATGTGCGCCAGTGTCCCAGGACACCTGTGGGGCAAAGAGAGGGAACGTGAACAGCCAGGGGAAAAAAAATAATCAGCAAAGGCATCCAGACAGGTATTGAGAAATCAAGACAGGCTCTATGGAGGAGGTAAATCACAAACGGAGTCTGAAATAACAAGTGAGTTAATGTGAGTAAGGCACTTAGCTACTTGGCCTACCATGAGGTATTTTTGTTGTTTTTATCACGTATTGTTATTGATTCCTATTTCTAATTCCTCCTAGAAATACTGGAAGGTTGGTATTATGTTCTCGTTTTTACAGATAAGAATATTAGGCTCAGGCTGAGCCAATGGCTAAGCCAGTATCCACTCGGGCCTGCTTGGCCCCAGAGCCACAAGTCCAGGCCGTATCCCATACGGAAAAAGCCCTCAGCCAGTGGAGGACGCCTGGGTGAAGGGCAGTTCTGGGGCAGGGTGCTGCAGAAACAAAGATGTGCTGGCGAGAGACATGAGCACCTCTGGGGACCCTAGGTGGTGCACCAAGGTGGGTCTCAAGAGTGCAGCAGGGGAGAGGCGGGAAGCCAGGGTAAGGGAGGTAGGGCTAGATACAGAACATCCTCTCCTGCCTCCCCAGAAGCTGACACTCCTCCCAGGGAGCTTGGGAAGCCTTCCAGGGATTCAGATTTTAGGTTGAGCATGTTGAGGGCAGTTTTAGAGGATGTCATATTCTAGCAAGTAAGACTGAAGGTGGGGAGATCAGTTAGAAGACCTTTGCACAAAGTCAGGTGAAGAACAATGAGGGCCCTTACCAAAGGCGGGTCGTGGGGAAGGGGAAAGTGAAGGGTGCTGGTGGGAAAAGCCACAGACTGGGAGCTGTGCAGGACTTGAAATTCCCTGGATTTGGGAAATGGGGAGGAGGAAGAAGCAAAGGCTAACTCAGGGTTCCTGGCTTGGGAAACTTCACAGATGCTGGTGCCTTTCCCAAAGGCTGGGAGCAGAGGAGGAGGAACCTGTTCAGTGGGAAAATGATTCCTGCCTGGACACGTGAGTTTCAGGTGCCTCTGGGTTACCCAAGCAGAAAAGACAGAGCCAAGTTCCATGAGAAAACACAGCAAGCCCAACAACAACTTAAATTTTGTTAAGTATCTTACAGCACAATCACAATATTTTGATTGCTGTAAAAATGATGATTTGTCCCACCTTTGGTAGCAGTGAAAACATATGCCACCATGAGTAGGTCATCGCTATAAGCATGTTATTTTAATAATTTTAAAATAGGCCAGGTGCAGTGGCTCATGCCTGTAATCCCGGTACTTTCAGAGGCCGAGGTGGGCAGTTCACGAGGTCAAGTGATCGAGATCATCCTGGCCAACATGGTGAAACCCTGACTCTACTAAAAATACAAAAATTAGCTGGATGTGGTGGTGCATGCCTGTAACCCAAGCTACTCGGGAGACTGAGGCAGGAGAATCGCTTAAACCCAGGAGGTGGGAGTTGCAGTGAGCCGAGATCACGCCACTATACTCCAGCCTAGCAACAGAGGGAGACTCCATCTCAAAAAAAATTTTTTTTAAAGAAAAGGCTGAGTTCTAATTTTGCAAAAAGTACTTAAATAAGCATTGGAAGATAAACAGATAAGATTGAAAGATGAGTAAGACAGTCTTCCAGGAAAAGCTGACAGTGGAGTCACAAAATGGAAACAAAGGGTGTTGAAGAGAATGGAGTGCTGAGTGCAGCATTAATGCGGACGTGCTGGATACGGAGGTTCCCACCTGAACACCCATATGACAATGACGGCTGCTTCTGGATCCCATTCCAGCCCTGCTGTCAGAGTGGAGAGTAATGTTAGGCATAAAGGCCAGATGAAGGTAGTGACTCTTAAATTTGACTGGCAGAGTGAATTACACATGTCATGCAGTAGGCCTCTTTCTAATCTATCATTTCAAATTTGTCACGTTAAATAGGCAACAGATATTGAGGAAGTGAATTATTCAATGTCCTAAATTGTAAAGGTAATTTTTAAATGTCAATGTGTGCTAAATAATAACCTCAAAGATGGTTTTCTGGATCTTAATTTGAAATAATTTATTTTATCATGTACCTCATTTCCAGTAGTTTGGTAGTTCTGACAACCACAACTGTGCTCAGCAGATAGCCTTAAGGAATGAAGTAGTATGAAAGACAGCCTCATCGAGAGATGACTCTCCGTCCTCCTGAAAGTTCCTTGCAATAACATCCATGCAGTTACACTCTTGGTCAAATAATGTCCCTAATATATATTTAAAGAATAATAAAGATAAGGCACTATATTATTTATTATAACAGAGAAAACTATGTGCTTTGCAAGGCCAATTAAAGAAGATTCTAATGCACACATTTAAAGCTTTTTTTTATTATGACTTTATTGAGATTTCCACTCATAAAGAAAGATGAAGAGTTGAAAATATACAGAAAGGCAGGAGTATTGCCCCTACTCTAAGAAGTAAAAACTAGATATATCATAGAATTATAACTTTTCCTGAGCCCATCAAAGAGTGAGGTCACAGGGTAACCAAATAGTTCCAAATCCAAGGAAAGACAATTCTTTCCAAGGATAGAAAGGATCTGTGCCTTTGTCTACCAGTGGTAAATGGGAGAAACAGAACCCCAGCTACCATAGAAGTAGATAAGAAGATACACCTAGTAAGATGATAAACCTTAGAGACAGATTTCCAGAGGCCAAGAATGAGCTAGTATGAGAAAGAGCCGCTTCTAGGATCTCCCCACAGACTTCCACTGATCCTCATGAGAGCCCCTCCAGGCTCTTCTCAACAGGCTTCCACGAGATTCCCATGAGAGAGATTTCAGGACTGTGGTTGGAGCATTAGAAAGGGCCTCATGGTGGTGGAGATATGGATTGGGAAAGTGCTGTCACTGCTGGACAATCATGAGTCCCACCCAGACCCCCTTGTCTGTGAACTAATACCTTAATTCGTTAGAAGAGGAGCAGGAAACTTTCAGCCTCAGGGCACAGGTGAACATGCATACGTCTGAGGAAGAATTTTTTAAAGAAATCCTCTAACCTTTGAGGAAGAAAATAAAATAATCCTGGCCCCAGAGCTCTAATGGGCCTCCTAGTAGTCGGGGAGGGTAGAAAATACCAAACATCTAGGGTTACCAGATTGAGCAAATTAAAATAAAGTTAAATTTGAATGTCATAGAACAAGAAATAACTTTTAGTATATTCCAATATTTAGGACATAGTGATGTTAACAAACTCTTCATTGTTTACACGCAATTTAAATTTAAATGGGCATCTGACGACCCTAGGCATAAAAGCTCTGCCAAAGATATGCAGGAGAATTCAGCTCCAAGGGAGGGAGTGGACAGCCTAACGCTGAAGTCCCAGACACACAGAGCCTGCCTGAAGCTGAGGCTAAGGCTGAGGCTGGACCAGAAAAACAAAGAATTCTCCTGCTTCTACCATAAGGATTGTTCATAGCAAGTAAGCAGCAGCCACAGCCTATCACTGGGAACTGGCAAGAGCATAGAGAGAGAAAATATCTGTGGTGCAGGAGCACTGAGGAGGCCAAAGCTGAGAATGGAGCAGGAACATTGAGGAAAACTCTCCAGGACCTGAGCAGCCTTTTTCACAACCTATTTCTTAATGAAACAGCAGAGATCACCAAAGCCCCGTGATGCACTGAAGGGAACGAGAGCAACAGAGCCCAGTTCAACTCAACTCCTGCCCAGGTTGAGTTAAGTTCCCAAATAAACTACCCAGAAGAAGAGTCATAACCATTTCCAGTGATAGATACTATATACCTCAGTATATCACAACCAAATTGAAAGCAAGAACTAAAAAAGATACTGCAGGCCAAAGTTCATGGGAGAAAAAGATGGAAGCAACCCAAATGTCTATCAACAGATGAATGGATAGACAATACATGACTTATATATACAATGGCATATTAATCAGCTTTAAAAAGTAACGAAGTTCTAATACTTGAATGAATCTTGAAAACATTATGCTAAGTAAAGTAAGCTAGAACAAAAAGATAATTATTGTATAATTCCACAGTAATTATCCAAGAGGTTCTAAGAGACAGAAGTGAAATAGAGGTTACCAAGGGCTTGGGGAGGTAAAAGTGAGGAATTATTATTTGGGGTGATAAAAAGTTATAGAAATGGATGGTGGTTATGGTTGCACGTATTGTGAATGTACTTGATGCCAAAGAATTGGACACTTAAAAATAGTTAAAATGGGCCAGGTGGAGTGGCTCACACCTGTAATCCCAGCACTTTGGGAAGCTGAGGTGGGTGGAGCATTTGAGGTCAGGACTTTGAGACCAGCCTGGCCAACATGGTGAAACACTGTCTCTACTAAAAATACAAAAATTAGCCAGGCATGGTGGTGGGCACCTGTCATCCCAGCTACTTGAGAAGCTGAGACAGGAGAATCGCTTGAACCCTGGAGGTGGAGCTGAGATCACGCCACCGCACTCCAGCCTGGACAACAAAGTGAGACTCCATCTCAAAAAAATAAAACTAAAAATAAAATAGTTAAAATGATAAATTTTATATTATATTATATATATGTTTTACAATTTTTAAAATAAAAATTTTAAAAGAGTTCATAAAAATCCCCAAGCTCAGATAGCTTCACTGGCAGATTTATCAAACATTTAAGAAAGAAATAGTACCAATCTTACACAAACTTAGCATAATAATTTTCTTTCATTTGGCATAATGTTTTCAAGGTTCGCGCACGTATCAAAACTTTATTCCTTTTCAAAGCTTTCAGATAATTGAGAGAGAATGCTTATCAATTAAGTCTGTGACTTTAGTATTGCCTTCGCACCAAAACCAGATGAAAACAATACAAAAAGAGAACGCTACAGGCCAATTCCCATCACGAATATAGGTGCAAAAATCCTCAACAAAAGATTAGCAAGGCAAATAAATGATATCTGAAAGTATAATAAATCATGACCAAGTTGAATTTATTCCATGAATGCAATGCTGGTTCAAATATTAGAAAATAAAACAATGTAATTTACCGTATCAATAGACTAAAGAAAATAAATTATCATTTGAGATTCAGAAAAAACATTTGACAAAATCCAAAATCCATTTTGATAAAAACTCTCAGTAAACTAGGAATATGAGGGAACTGCCTCAAAGTAAACATCTACTAAAAATCTGCTAACATCACACTTAATGGTGAAAAACTAAATATTTTTCCCCTTATAATCAGGAACAAGACAAGGATGCTCACTTTCACTAACCCTATTCAACCTCATATTGGAGATCCTAGCCAAAACTCAAAAGTGGTGTGAGGAAAATAATATGCATTGAAAGAAAGAGAAAGAGATAAAACTATCTCTATTTGCATATGACATGATGACCTACCTAGAAAATCTCACATAATACACAAAAATGGCTAAAACTAGTCAATGAATTTAATAAGGCCACAGGATACAAGGCCAATATTAAAAAAATGAGTAGTTTTTTTATATAATAGCAACAAAAAGGTAATAATTGAAATAAAAAACTATTATTTACAATTGTACCAATAAACAGAAAATACTTAGATATAAACCTGATAAAGTATGTATAAAGTCTGTATGTTTGAAAATAACAAAACACTGAGATGAGAAGTCCAAGATCTAAATAAATGGATGTATGCCATTTATGCCATGTTCATGGATTGAAAGACTTATTATTCAATATTTCTAAAGTGCCAGTTTTCCCCCAAGTTGATCTGTGGATTCAGTGCTATCCCAGTGATAATCCCTGAAGGATTCTTTGTAGAAATCAGTAAGCTTGTTCTAAAATTTATATGGAAAGACAAAGAAACTATAATTGTTAGGTAAATAATAAATATCCTTATGTTTTAAGTCACATTTAGTTGAGTTTTATGTTGCAGCTAAAAGCATCCTAACCAATAAGAATTCAACTGTTTTTGCAACATTACTTGATATCTAAAGGTAAAATAAAATAATCTTGACAATTCAGAATAATGAATCAGCCCATTGAAAATACTTGAAATAGTCACTTTAAATGTTCTTTGTGTTTATTGAATAATAATAATGATGATGATGATGATGATGATAATAGAATCTATTAAGCATTTTCTATGGGCCAGAACTCAACTAAGTAATCTAAATATATTAACTTATTTGATACTTACAGTTACATAGATCAGGTACTATATTCATCTTCATTTAAATGGATCAAAAACTGAAGTTAAGAGAAGGTAAGCCCTCAAAATTATGTGCTAAGTAAGCGGAAGGAGTGGTATTTTCACCCAGATATATGACTTCAGAGGAGAAGCACTTTACTACTCTACTATATGAAGTCCCTCCATATTTTTTAGGCACACTCATTTACTATGTTGTATTCCATTATAGATAATCACAGAACAACCCTACCCAAAACCCTAATCATTATTTTTAAAATAAATAATAAAGTTGTTTTAATTTTAATAGTATCATTAAAGTATCCATAGATTAAGCTGATTAGTAGACTCACAAGTTAGAACTTTTCGTTTTTATTTCATATACTTATATTTCTTAACTGCTGATTCTAATTCTGCTAAAAGAAGAACATCTGCTATTTGTCTTTGCTTGGCTGAGTTTATCCAAGTTAGGAAGAAGCAACAACAATAAACACAAAACAAAACTTCAAATCTAATTCTGAAGAACAATCAATAGCAGTGTAGCGATGTCTTTGTCTTCTTAGAGCATGGACTAACAAGGGAAAGATAACACTGAGCACATCTAGGTACACATCACAGCTTTTAGGAAAACACATTTCCTTTCTAACTCAGAGAATATATGGGTTTAATCTTAACTTCTTAAATAACCAAAGATTCTTTTGGTTCTAGCAGAAAGAAATTGAATTTACTGGAATAATATGAGATGCATGTATTAGTTTTCTATTGCTGCTATAACAAATTACCACAATTTTAGTGGCTTAAAACAACCCAATTTATTAGCTTATATTTCTGTAATTGTAACATCTGTCAGGAGTCAGACAGGGGCTGGATACAGTGGCTCACACCTGTAATTCCAGGACTTTGGGAGACCAAGGCAGGCGTATCACCTGAGGTCAGGAGTTTGAGACCAGCCTGGCCAAAAGTCGTGAAACCCCATCTCTACTGAAAATACAAAAATTTGGCACACACCCGTAATCCCAGCTACTCGGGAGGCTGAGGCAGAAGAATCACTTGAACCCAGAGGTAGAGGTTGCAGTCAGGTGAGATTGCGCCACTGCACTCCAGTCCGGGTGACAGAGTGAGACTCTGTCTCAAAAAAAAAAAAAAAAAAAAAGAAGTCAGATATGGGTTTTGCTAGACTAAACTCAAGGTTTCAGAACACTCATTCCTTTCTGGAGATTGTGAGAAAGAATGTTTCCTCCTCATATGATTTGTTGGAAGAATTCCATTCCTTGCAGCTGTAGAATGTAGATTCATATTTTCTTGTTTGCTGTAAATTGAGGCCAGAGGTCACAGGATTCCTTGGCTCATGGCCCCTTTTCGCCATCTTCAAACGATGGTGGCTTGAATCCTTCACACATTGCATCACTCTGACTCGCTCTTCTTTCGTTGTTTTCCGCTTTTAAGGACACATCTTCAGTCTGAGTGGGCATATTGCATGTATATATATATATATATATATATATATATATATATATATATATATAGAAATATATATATTACATATATGTGTAATACCTACATATACCATATATGTATGTGTGTGTGTGTGTGTGTGTGTGTGTGTAAAATTAAATACCTACCTATAGAGTAATGTCAAGGAAGATGGCCAAGTAGGAAGCTCCAAGAATTGTTTTCTCTGCCTAGACAACAATGGTACTGCTAGAACCTGACTGATGTAATGAGTTTTGGAACTCTGGAGTCCATTTGAAGTTATCTAGCTTCCAGAAGGAGGCTTGGCTGAGATTTAAGGATTAGGACATTCAAAAGAAATTGCTTATATGAGGAAATTTAGAAAGTCAGTATGGATATCTAGGGAAAGATACAGACTCAGAAAAGACCTGAGGTAACCTTGAGTTTACATCCGAGGCTGATCTCCAAAATAGAATATACACACACACATATATATATTTAAACTATAGAAGAATATATATATATATATATATATATATCTTTTTTAAAATAAAAAATATATATGTATATATTTTTTAAACAGCAATCTCTTGTAAACAGAGAATTTGATTTCCAAAGCTACTACATTATAAGATCCAAATGTCCAGTTTTCAACAACAACAAAAACAAAAATCACAAAAGCATACAAAGAAACAGGAAAGAATTGATGGTTCAGAGTAACAAAATAGAAGAACAGGAACCACACCTGAGGAAGACCAGAGGTCAAAGACAAGAGGTCTTTACTACACAAAGAGTTTAAAACAGCTGTTTTAAAGATGCTTTAAGAGCTAAAGGAAGACATGGACAAATTCAGGAGTATTACATATGAACAAATGGAAATATCAATAAAGACAGAAAACAGAAATTCTAAAGTTGAATAGTACAAGAACAAATATAACATTCACTTTAGTGAATGTTTGAAACTCTAGTTTCAAAAGAAGATTTGAGCAGGCAGAAGAAAGAATCAGCAGACTTGAAGATAGGACAATGGAAATTATGAGTCAGAGGAACAGAAAAAGACTAAAGAAAAGTTAGCAGAGTCTAAGGGACTGGTGGGACACTGTCAAGCAGGCAAACATATGCATTGTGTCAGTTCAAGAAGAAGAGAGAAAGAGATTTAAATATATAATGGTTATAAATGTATCAAATTAGAAGCAAGGTATGTATCTACAAATCCAAGATGAACTCAGTGAATTCCAAGTAGGAAGAATTCAAAGAAACTCACATCAAGACATTTTATAATTAAACTGTTGAGAACTAAAAACAAAGAAACTTGAAAATAATAAGAGAGAAATGACTCATTACGTACAAGGGACTCTTAATAAGAATTATCAGCATATTTCTCAACAGTGAAGGAGGCCAGAAGGCAGTGGATTGGTATATTCAAAGTGCTGTAACAAGAAACTGTTGACTAAGAATTCTATATTGGGCAAAAATGTTCCAAAAATGACGGTGAAATTAACTCATTCCTAGAAGAACAAAAGCTGAGGAAGTTCATTATTACTAGACCTGCCCTGAAAGGATGCTAGACAGAAATTCAAAGCCATATGAAGAAATAAAGATATCCAATAGAGGATTTACATGGGCAATTATAAAAGTTAATATAATTGTAATTTTGTGTTGTAACTCCCCTTTTATTTTCTATGATTTAAAAGACAATACATAGAGAAACAATTTTTAGTCATTGTTTTTGATCATGTACAATTTATGACATCAACAACTACAAGGTGAAAACAGAGCTATAAGCTAGTATAAATTCAAATTAGACTGTTTTAAATTTGAGATGTTAAATGTAATTCCCATGGAAACCACAAAGAAAATAGCTATAACATATACACCAAAAGAAATGAGAAAGCAATTAAAATGTTTCACTAGGCCAAGCACGATGGCTCATGTCTGTAATCTCAGCACTTTGGGAGGCTGAGGCTGGCGGATCATAAGGTCAGGAGATGGAGACCATCTCCTGGCCAACATGGTGAAACCTGTCTCTACTAAAAAATACAAAAATTCACTGGGTGTGGTGGCACATGCTTGTAATCTCAGCTACTTGGGAGGCTGAGGCAGGAGAATCACTTGAGCTAGGGAGTCAGAGATTGCAGTAAGCCAAGATTATGCCACTGCATTCCAGCCTGGTGACAGAGCAAGACTGTCTCAAAAAAAAAAAGTTTCACTACAAAAACTCAAACACAAAGTAAGACAGTAATGTAAAGGATGAAAACAACAAGCAAAATAGAAAGCAAATAGCAAATGGCAGAAGTAAGTTTCTCCTTACTAGTACATATTTTAAATACAAATGAATTAAATTCTGAAAACGACACAGATTGATGAATGAATTTTTAAAACTAATTCAACTGTGCTGTCTACAAGAGATTCACTTTAGATCCAAAGACAGAAAAAGGTTGAAAGTAAAAGAATGATAAAAGATATTTCAGGCAAATAGTAACCAAAAGAGAGCTGGGGAAGGGGTAGAAATATTTATTACACAAAATAGACTTAATTAAAAAAAAGTTGAAAAGAGACAAGGAAAAATATTAGATAGTAATAAAAGTTTCAATACAGCAAGGCGATATAACAGTCATAAACATTTACACAGCTAATAACAGACCCATAAGATACATGAAGCAAAAATGGACAGAAGTAAAGAAAGAAATGGACAGTTCTACAATGATAGTTGAAGACTTCCATAATCAGTAGAACAATCAGACAGAAAATAAGCAGGGAAAGGATGACCTGAAGAACATAATAAACCAACTGGATCCAACAGACATATGTAAAATGTCTCACCCAATAAAAACAGAATATACATTCTTCTCAAATGCAGATGGAACATTCTCAAGGATAGAACAGATGTTAAGCTATGAAACTAGTGTCTATACATTTAAAAATACTGATATTATAAAAGTATCTTCTCTGAATATAACAGGTTAAGGTTAGAAATCAATAACAGAGAGAAAACTAAAAAATTCATAAATATGTGATAAACAACATGCTCTTAAACAATCAATAGGTTAAAGAAGATATCACAAGGGAAATCAGAAATTACTTATAGATAAGTGAAAATTTAAATGTATCCAAGTTTATAGGGTGCAGTGAAAACACTGCTAATAGGAAATTTAAAGCTGTAATTGCTTACATTAAAAAAGAAGAAAGATCTCAAATCAACAACCTAAATTTACATTTTAAGGAACTTGAAAAAGAAGAACAAATGAACCCCAAAGCTAGCAGGAGGAAGGAAATCATAAAGATTAGAGCAGAGATAAATGAAATAGAGAATAGAAAAACAATAGAGAAACTCAGTGGAGCCAAAAGTTGGTTCTTCAAAAAGATCACAAAATTGACAAACTTTAGCAAGATTGACTAAGAGAAAAAGAGACACTCAGATTACTAAAATCAGAAATGAAAGTGGAGGCATTACTACCGATTTTTCAGAAATATGAAGGATTATAAGAGAGTACCATGAACACTTGTACACCAATAAATTAAACAACCTAGACAAAATAGCCAAAATTCTAGAGATGCAAAATCTACCAAGACTGAGTCATAAAGAAATAAAACATTTTAATAGACCTATAACTTGTGAGAAGATTGAATCAATAATAAACTTAAAAATAAATACATAAATTAAAAAATTCCAGTCAAAGAAAAGCCCAGGACCAGATGGCTTTACTGACCGATTCCACCAAATATTAAGATGAGAAAAAACACCAATCCTTTTCTGACTCTAAAAAAATTTAGTAGCAAGAAATACTTCCTAGCTTATTCAGAGGACAGCATTGCTCTGATACCAAAACCAGGCAAGAATGTGAGAAGAAATCTATAGATGAATAGTCATTACATATACCGATATAAGACTCATCAATAAAATACTACTAAATCAAATTCACCATATTACAAGGATCATACACAGTGAACAAATGAAATTTAGTCCTGCAAAGCAAACATGCTTCAACATATGACAATCATGAAATACACGACATTAACAGAATAAAGGAAATAATCCCACATAATAATTTCCATTGCTGCAGAAAAAACATTGACAAAATTTAACCCTTTTTCATGGCTAAACAACATCTCTAATTACCATCACAATTCAGATTAGGCCTCAACAAATACATTTGGGGAGGACGTAACACTTAGTCCATAGCATAGCCACAGAGCTCAGGCAAGAAAAAGAAATAAAAAGCATTTAATTTGGAAAGGAATAGGTAAAATTCTTCCTATTTGCAGATGACATGATCTTATATTATATAAAACCTTAAAGCTTATACACACATACACATACACACACACACACACACACAACTAATATAAAAATTCAGCAAAGTTGCAGAATGCAAAATCAACCATGAAAATTATTTGCTTTCTATACATTTACAATGAGCAATTCAAAATGAGTATTAAAAAACAATTCCATTTATAACAGCATTAAAAGAATAAAATCCTTAGGAATTAACTTAACCAAGGAGGTGAAAGATGTGTACACCAAAACTATAAAACTTCGTTGAAAAGAAATTAGGGCTAAATAAATGGAGAGACATCCCATATTTACGGATTGTGACTTAATATTGTTAAAATATCAATACTACCCCCAAGTGATGATCCACAGGTTGAATGACATCTCTATCAAAATCCTAACATTGTTTTATGTTGAGAAATAGAAAACTCCTAAAATTCATACAAAACTTAAGGGACACTGAATAGCCAACAAAAATCTCATAAAATGAAATATCAAGTCGGAGCACTCACACTTTCTGATTTCAGACTTACTGCAAAGCTAAGGTAATCAATAAGTAGTGACATAAAAACTGACACATAGGCTGTTGGAGTGTAATAGAAAGCCCAGAAACAAACCCTGACACATATGGACATATGATTTTCGTCATGGATGCCAAAAGTATTCAAGGGGAAAATAAATCTTTTCAACAAATGGTGTTGGGAACCTGAACATCCATGTTAAAAAAAAATAAATAAATAAAAGAAGTTACACTCTTACCTAACATCATATGCAAAAATTAACTCCAAGTGAATCAAAGTCCTAAATATAAAAACTGAAACTACAAAATTAAGAACACATAGGGGAAAGTTTTCATGATACTTGATTTGGTAAATATTTCTTAGATATGACGCCAAAATCATGGGCAACAAAAGAAAAAAATAGACAAATTTTACTCTATCAAAATTAAATTTTTTTTTTGCCTAAAAACACTATAATTACAGTTAAAAGGGCCACCGATTTAATGAGAGAAAATATTTGCAAATCACATATCTAATGGGATTTAATACCCAGACTATAGAAGGAACAATAACAAAAATCACACAACCCAATTTCAAAATGAGACAAAGATTTGAACAGATATTTATCCAAAGAAGATATGCAGATGGCTGATAAGCACATAAAAAGATGTTCAACATCACTAATTATTAGATAATTTCACATGAAAACCACAATGAAACACTACTTCCCACTCATTAGGATGGCTATTGTAAAAAATATAAAAGCAATAGAAAACAAAAACAAGTGTTGGCAAGGAGGCAGATAAATGGGGATTCTTGTGCATTGCTGGTAGGAATATAAAATGATGCAGACACTGTAGGAAACAGCATGGCCGTTCCTCAAAAAATTACGTATAGAGTTACTATATGATCCAGAAATTCTACTTCTGCATAGATACACAAAAGAACTGAAAGCTGGGACACAAATAGATATTTTTATAACCATGTTCATAGGAGTATTATTCAAAATTAGTCAAAAATAGAAATAACCCAAAGGCACATTGATGAATACGTGGGGAAACAAAATGTGGCATACTCTAGTCTTTAGAAGCAGTCATCCAGCAAAGCCCCGCATGCAAAAGGAGACAGATATGGGGAGGGAAGACTAAGTGCATCCTCTGGAGGGCAAGGTATTACATAATTATCTGTAATCCTTTTATACGAAAGATTTGTCTTACGTATTTATTTGTTTATGCAGTTTATTTATATTAGTATGGACTCACGATGTTTACTTCACACTTTAGGTTATAATTCAATACTGTGTTCTCTGTTTTCTTGTTGAAATGGTTTCAGCTTTGGTGGTTGGGAGCTCTTCCAAATTGGCTCCTGTGTCTCTTGGTCACACCCCAATTGCTTTGATTCTTGGTACTTCTTTTCTTGCTGCCACTACAGGATACTCTGGGTCTACCTTGTATTTTCCCTGTCAGTCCCATAGTCAGTCATTTCTCCAAGGAGCCCTAGTTCCTTTTACTGAAGAATGATTAGAAGGAAATTAAGACCTTGGCACTGGGTATGCCCATTGCTACTGGGGGCTCATTGCCTCAAGGTTCTCTCAACAGGCAGACCTAGGATGTAAATTGTATACTAACTCATGTACACACGCATGGCTATAATTATTCTACATCTGTCCATCTGCATTAAGCTAACCTGAGTGCATACTGATGTCTCGAAGTCTGATACAGTACCACCATACACAAAGTTCATCCTAGTTTTCCCAAGGAGGAATGGCAACACCATTCAGGACATAGGCTTAGGCAACGGCTTCATGACTAAAACACCAAAAGCAATGGCAACAAAAGCCAAAATAGACAAATGGGATCTAATTAAACTTAAGGGCTTCTGCACAGCAAAAGAAACCAGTAACCAACAGAATGGGACAAAATTTTTGCAATCTACCCATCTGACAAAGGGCTAATATACAGAATCTACAAAGAACTTAAACAAATTTACAGTAAAAAAAACAACCCCATCCAAAAGTGGGCAAAGGATATGAACAGACACTTTTCAAAAGAAGACGTTTATGCACCAATAAACATATGAAGAAAAGCTCATCATCACTGGTTATTAGAGAAATTCAAATCAAAACCACATTGAAATACCATCTCATGCCAGTTAGAATGGTGATCATTAAAAAATCTGGAGACAACAGATGCTGGAGAGGATGTGGAGAAATAGGAACATTTCTACACTGTTGCTGGGAGTGTAAATTAATGAAACCATTGTGGAGGATAGTGTGATGATTCCTCAAGGATCTAGAAATAGAAATATCATTTGACCCAGCAATCCCATTACTGGGTATATACCCAAAGGATTATAAATTGTTCTATTATAAAGACACATGCACATGTATGTTCACTGTGGTACTGTTTATAATAGCAAAGACTTGGAACCAACCTAAATGCCCATCAATGATAGACTGGATAAAGAAAACACGGCACATATACAGCATGGAGTACTATGCCGCCATAAAAAAGAGCGAGTTCATATCCTTTGCAGGCACATGGATAAAGCTGGAAACCATCATTCTCAGCAAACTGACACAAGAACAGAAAATCCAACAGTGCATGTTCTCACTCATAAGTGGATGTCGAACAATGAGAACACATGGACACAGGGAGGGGAACATCACATACTGGGGTCTGTTGGGGAGTGTGGGGTTTAGGGGAGGGATAGCAGAGGGTGGGGGATTGGGGAGGGAAAACATTAAGAGAAATACCTAATGTAGATGACGGGGGGGATGGATGCCCCAAACCATCACAGCATGTGTGTACCTATGTAACAATGCTGGATGATCTGCACATGTATCCGTTAGAGTATAATTAAAAAAAAAAAGTATAAGACCTTAAAGGATAATTAAAAAAAATTTTTTTCCCCAGAAATAACAGTTTCATGAATGCAGTTTTACATTTAATTCCAGAGAGCTCTAAAACAGCACCATGAGCAACACCTTCCAGTGGTTCCCCCGTTGCATATAGACTCAGTACAAATTCTTTTTTTTTTTTTTGAGATAGGATCTTGCTCTGTTGTCCAGGCTGGAGTATGGTGGTACGGTCTCCAGACACTGCAGCCTCCACATCCTGGGTTCAAGCAATTCTCCTGCCTCATCCATCCGAGTAGATGGGATTACAGATAGGTGCCACCATGCCCAGCTAATTCTTTTCGGTATTTTTAGTAGAGACAGGATTTCACCATGTTACCCAGGTTGGTCTGGAACTCCTGAGCTCAAGTGATTCACCCATCTGGTCCTCCCAAAGTGCTGGGATTACAGGCGTGAGCCACCGTGCCCAGCTGACTCAATACCAACTCTTGAGTAGTTTGTATTTTCTGGAGCTTATATAAATGGAATAGTGTACTTTGTTCACTCTTTCTGTCTGCTTGCTTTTAGTCAGTATAGTTATTTTGAAATTTATTTATGTTGCTGCACGTATTAATACTTAATTCATTGTTATTGTTGAGCAGTATGAATACTCCTTTGGATGAATGAATATACTACAATTTATTTATCCATGCAGCTCTTAATGGACATTTAAGTAGTTTCAAATTTATGGTGATTACACATAAAGTTGCCATAAATATTTTTGCACATAACTTATGCTTTTGTTTCTCTTGGGCAAATAACTAGAAGTTGAATGCCTGGATCATATAGCAAGTTTGTATTTGACTATATTTAACTTATATTCCTTCTAGTAATTAATGAGAGTCCCAGCTATTCTACATGCTCACCAATACTTCGTTTGGTCAGCATCTATAATTTGAGATATCCTAAATAGGTGTCAAGTGGTGTCTTATTCCCTAATGACATATAATGTTGAATATCTTTTCTGTGCTTATTTGCCATTCATATGATTATCTTTGTTCAAATGTCTGTAAACACTTACCATTTTCAATGGGGATGTTTGTTTCCTTAGCTCTAAGAGTTCTTTATATACCAGATACAGGTTCTTTACCAGATACATGATTTATAAATATTTTCTTCTAGATGGGTAGTGCATCATAATAGGAATAGAAAACATTTAGAGAGACAACTCAGTAAATAAATGGTTGATCTTGGGGTGGTCTCACAGCAGATTATGATGGGATGCATTCCTCATTCATTAAAAAAAAAAAAAAAAGGAAACCTAATGGTACCTAACAAGTTTTCAAGGCAGGGCCCACTCAAAGCTGAAAAACTAAAGACACAATCATTGAAATGAAGTGCAGATAGAATCCAGGTTATAGCACGCCCATTTCCTAACCTGGAACAAAAGGTTAGAATGGATTAAACAGGAATATTGACCTTTTGACAAATTATCTACCTTGCTGACCTAGGAATCCTTAGATGTCTTTTCTACTAAGGACAGATTTGGTAACAAAATATGGAACACAGCTTCATTGTCTTACATTAGAAAATGCTCTGGTGAGTGGAAGTCGACTTTAGCAGAAACAACACATTGTGTTCACAATTAGATCATATCAAAGCTAATTGAATATACTTGTTACCATATAGTTTGGGATAACTAGAAAGCCATCCAGAAAGGTGAGTAAATATAGATCCCTCCTTTACACTTTGTATCAGCATACATTCTGAAGAAATTAATAATAGGTAAAAAAATGAAAAAAAAAAAAAGAAAAAAGAAACATGCTAAAATCATTTAAGGAAAAATGTTTCAAAACCTTTGAATGAAGAATCCTTGGTTATTATACAAAACTCAGAAAATTTTTATAAATTCAAATACATGAAAATCAAGTATTTCTGCATGGCAAAGCTATTATGAACAAGTCAAGGAACAAATGGCATATTGGGAGATTAATATTTACAAAGTACATTGGAATTAAGGAGTAACTTTTCTAGTAAATTAACATAATTATGTTATTATAACAATAAAATAATTGTGATGTGTAACAATAATTTTAAAATAAAAAATGAGCTAAAGCTATGAGCGGAAAGTTTATAGGAAAAGGAAAAAAATGACTTTTCATCATGTGAAAGGATGCTCAATTACACTCATAATAATGAAAATTCAAGAACCAAGAACATTAGCAGAGATGAAAATGTTTGATAGCAAGACTTGTGTTGGCAAAAGTGTAGGCATAAATTCATTTAGAAAAACATACAATTATAAACATATATGCATAAAACAACAGGGCCTCAAAATATATGAAGGAAACTAATGGAATTGAAGAGAGATTGACTTCTACAATAATAGTCCGAAATTTGAATACCCACTTTTTTTAAATACAACAACTTGCCAAAAGATAAGTAAAGAAATAGAAAACTTGAATGACATAATAAACGATTAGATCTAATTGACATGTTCTGAACACTCCACCCAACATAAACAGAATACACATTCTTCTCAAATGCTGGTGGAACATTTTCTAGGATAGATCATATGTTGAGTCAAAACAAGTTTCAACAAATTTTAAAAGAAAATATACAAAGTATCTCCTTCAACCACAGTGAAATGAAGCTAGAGACCAGGAACAGAAGGAAAAATGGAAAAGTCACAAATATGTGGACATTAAATTATATACTTTTAAACAACCAGTGGATCAAATAAGTAATTACAATGAAAATTAGCAAATACTCTGAGATGATTAAAAACTAAACTATTACATGCCCAAACTTACGAATGTAACAAAAGCAATGCTCAAAGGTAAATCTATAGCTGTAAACACTTACCTTTATTTTTTATTTTTTTTAATTGCATTTTAGGTTTTGGGGCATGTGAATAACATACAAGATTGTTGCATAGGTACACATGTGGCAGTGTGATTTGCTGCCTTCCTCCCCTTCACCTATATCTGGCATTTTTCCCCATGCTATCCGTTCCCAACTCCCCAACCCCCACTGCCCATCCCCTATTTCCCCCCAACAGACCCCAGTGTGTGGTGCTCCCCTCCCTGTGCCCATGTGTTCTCATTGTTCAACACCTGCCTATGAGTGAGAACATGCGGTGTTTGATTTTCTGTTCTTGTGTCAGTTTGCTGAGAATGATGGTTTCCAGCTTCATCCATGACCCTACAAAGAACACGAACTCATTGTTTTTGATGGCTGCATAATATTCCATGGTGTATATGTGCCGCATTTTCCCTGTCCTGTCTATCATCAATGTATGGGAAATTTTTGTATTGTCCACCTAATTTTGCTGTGAACCTAAAATTCCTCTAAAATAATAAAGTCTTAAGAAAAAACTCTTAGAAGATAACATCGGAATAAGCTGTTATAATCTCAAGTTCAATAGTAGATTCTCAGTCTATCAGAAACACAAGAAATGAAAGTGTAGCTAAATTAGACTTCATCAAAATTTTTGTATACCAAAGGACATTATCAACAAAGTAAAAGACATCTACAGAATGGGAGAAAATATTTGCAAATCATATATCTGGAATGGGATTAATATCCAGAATATTTAAATAACTCTTGGCACTCAACAACAAAAATCCAAGATGTATAACCTAATAAAAGAAGCATAAAGGACCTGAATAGGCATTTCTCCAAGAAGATTTGCAAATAGCACATTAATGTCAATATTATTCATCATTATAAAATGCCAATCAAAACCACAACGAGATACCACTTTACAGCTACTAGGATGACTATAATTTTAAAAACACAAAATAAAATGTTTACAAATATTACAAAATAAATGTTTACAAATGTAGAGAAATTGAAACACTTGTACATTGATGGCAGGTATTTAAAATTGTGCAGGCCGGGCGCGGTGGCTCACGTCTATAATCGCAGCACTTTGGGAGGCGCAGACGGGTGGATCACGAGGTCAAGAGATCGAGACCATCCTGGTCAACGTGGTGAAACCCTGTCTCTACTAAAAATACAAAAATTAGCTGGGCATGGTGGCACATGCCTGTAGTCCCAGATACTCGGGAGGCTGAGGCAGGAGAATTGCTTGAACCCAGGAGAGGGAGGTTGCGTCGAGCCAAGATCGCGGGGGCCGTTGCACTCCAGCCTGGGTAACAAGAGCGAAAATCAATCTCAAAAAAACAAAAAAAATTAAAAAATAAAAATAAAATAAAATGGTGCAGTCATTAGGGAAAATAGTTTGATGGTTCCTTCAAAGTTTTCATGTAAAATTACCACATTAGCCAGCAATTCCATTGTTACATATATAATCCATGAATTGAAAGCAGGGACTCAGCTACTTGTGTCTAGTGTTTATTGCAGATTTATTCTCAATAGCCAAAAGATGGAAACACCCCATGTCTATCAGTATATTAATGGATAAACAAAATATGGTATATGCATACAGAGGAATATCATTTGGCCTTAAAAAGGAATACAATTCTGATACATGCTATGTATGGATGAACTTTGAAGACATTATGCTAAGTGAAATAAACTAGTCACAAAAAGACAAATATACAGTTCCATTTATGTGAGGTACCTGGATTAGGCAAATTCATGGAGACAGAAAGCAGAATGGTTGTTGTTAGGGGCTCAAATGTGGAGGGAAGGAGTTATTGTTTATTAGAGTTTCAGTTCAGAAAGACGAACAAAGTCCTGGCAATGGCAAGTGGTGACTGTTGCACAACAATATGAATGTAATTAATGCTGCTGAACTGTACACTTACAAATTGTTAAAATGGTGTATTTTATGTTACGTATCTTTCACCTCAATAATATTTGTCTAAACTTTCATTTTTGCTTTTCAGCTACCTGGTTAAAACAAAACCAAGATGTGAGTTTGGAGTTTATTTTTGACCATTAAAGAGCAATCAGTCTGTGGTTGTAATATTCTTCCTGAAATGTAGTAAGCCTTAAAATGAAAGTGTCTCTCGCACAGCCTAGATGGTCAATAAATCCATTGTGTAACTCTTGTTGGTGTCTGTGATTTGTCACCTATGCCTTCTTATAGTAATTGTCCCTTGAAGAACTGTCTCAATGAAGAATCCTCAAATTAACTGTAATGTGCCTTGTTAATATGTTGATTTATGCAGGGGTGTCCAATCTTTAGACTTCCTTAGGCCACACTGGAAGAAGAATTGTCATGGACCACACATGAAATACACTAATACTAAGTATAGCATAGCTGATGAGCTAAAAAAAAATTGCAAAAAGATTTTAAAATCTCATAACGTTTTAAGAAAGTTTACAAGTTTGTGTTGGGCTGTATTCAAAGCCATCCTGGGCCACACTTGGCCCACGGGCCATGGATCGGACAAGCTTGATTTATGTGGAAGCACATAAAATGTAAATGTATACATACATGAAATTCTCTCCAAAGATTAATTACTTGGTCACCACAGTTTTCTTCCACCAGAATGTAAATTCTATATTGTTTAGTGCTGCATGTCTAGCTACTAGAATAGCATATGGTAAGTGCTCAATAAATAACTGTTGAAAGGATTCGAACACCAATTTGAAAGAAATTCTTCTGTCTTCAGCTTCTTAGCTTGTAATTTTGATGTTAGGGACAAGCAACATGGAAAAACTCCCAAAACAAAGCTGGCGCTAGTGTCAGCAGCAGGGAAAGGGAAGGGGAGAGAAAGAAGCGATGGCCTGCCCTCATGCCCACAGAGGGGTACTGGGTCCCCAGTCCTGTTCATCTTTGCTGGTGCCTAGTCTGGTCTGAGGCTGGAGCTCAGCTCATTGCCTCTGTTGGTGAGACCATGCTGGCAGTACTGGGAACAGAGTGTTTATTGAAGAGGTGAGATGTAACAGCTTTCACAGAATTTTCAAATCATCATTTAAAACTTCATCACTGAAGTTTTAAAAGATGCCCATCAACTGTGAAGCAGATTTTTAAAATGTGGTACATATACTTCATGGAATATTATGCAGCCATTAAAAAGAATGAACTTGAGTCGGGATCCAAGATGGCCGTTTAGGAACAGCTCAGGATTGCAGCTCCCAGTGAAAGCGCAGAGGGTGAGTGGACGCCGTGTTTTTATTGCCCACAGACTAGGAAATTACCGGGCAGAGGTGCTCCACGGTCACCAGCGCGGCTGTTTCGGCCAGCGCGGCTGTGCCGGCCAGCGCCG
>NW_016107938.1:590869-598391 GCF_001604975.1 Cebus imitator
GGGGAAAAAAAAAAAAAAGAATGAACTTGGCCAAGTGCAATGAGCCACACCTGTAATCCCAGTACTTTGGGAGGCTGAGGTGGGAGGACTGTTTGAAGCCAAGAGTTTGACACCAGCCTGGACAATATAGCAAGACCCTGTCACTACAAAAGTAAAAAATAAAAACTTAAGCAGCATGCACCTGTAGTCTCAGCTACTCAAGAGGCTGAGGCAAGAGGGCTGCTTGAGCCCAGGAGGTCAAGCCTGTAGTGAGCGACAGAGCACAATCCTACCTCTACCCCACTCACACCAAAAAAAAAGTTCTTTGCAGTTGGAGGTCATTATCCTAAGTGAATTAATTAATACAGGAATAGAAAACTAAATACCTCATTGTTCTCACTTATAAGTGGGAAGTAAGCATTGGGCATTGGGTACACATGGACATAAAGATGGGAACAATAGACACCTAGGACTCCTAGAAGCAGGAGAGAGGGAGGGGGCAAGTTTGAAAAGCTTAGTGGGTACTATGCTCACTACCTGGATAATGGGATCATTCACACCACAAGCCTCAGCATCGTGCAATAATCCCATGTAACAAACATGCACATGTACATCTTGAATCTACAATACAAATTGAAATTATAAAATAAAATCAAATGAAACTTTTCTGGGCTTTCAAAGTTTGATGGCCTATGGGCAAAGCTACACTCGGCGAAGCCTAGTGTGCACAGCAGCATTTGCAGTGACCCCCTGGAGTGAGACTTAGCTTCTTTGTCCCAAAGGGAGACTTAGCTTCCTTGTCCCCACCTGCTCCTGCCTTGGCCAGGGAAAATGAAATGCCTGACTATTCAGACATTGGAAATAACTTTTTCCTTCTCCTTATCCCTTTCTAACTCTTCAGTAGAGATGACTAATTCTGCTGCTCCGAAGGGTTGGGGTCATCGTGTACAGGTTCGCCACTCCCCTCCCCTTGTTGTGCTTTTTCTCTCTCTCATCATCTTTCAGAACAGCTGGGTCACAGGATGCACCTGCCCTCCTGCCCTCCTCCCCTCCATGGGGTAAGCCGAAGGAGCCAGGTGCAGCTCTTGCAGAAGGGGGAGGCCCACAGCTGTCCTGCCTGGGGTTGGGCGGGCCTGGGTAAGTTCAGTGGAAGACCACTGGGACCTTGGGTTCAGCTGGAGATTTTTTAACCCAGCCTTACCAGAAATAAAGCAAATACACTGACTTGTATCTGCTTTCTGTACCTGGTCCTAAAGCCGTAACTGGCAGAGGTGTGGTAAACTTACCTTCTCAAACCCCAACAACAGTGGGTTTGATCTTCCTTAGGCATGAAAGACATATAAAAGTGAGCAAATAAAGATTAGCCAATATGCTTACATAATAGTTCTGCAGGGCTTTGGCAAGGCTGAAATCAAGGTATGCCAGGATTAGTTTTAGAGAAGTGGAGGACTTGGATGTGTGCTGGTCAGTGTGGGGGTCTTCCTGGAGGCCAAATTATTAGCACTTCCGGTTCCCACCTGAGGCTTGAACTAAGAAGTCAGGCCAGTGAATCAATGAATGGTGATGAAGGTATAACTGGATTTCCCGCCTAGGTGTATCAAATCTAGCAGCAGTTTCTATTTTTAAATATTACAAAGTTAACTTTTTAAACTTAAAAAAATCCACTTCTGAGGAGATGTTCTTCCAGGGAAGTGATTATCTGTTTGAGGCACTGACTTCCTCTTAAAGAGAAATTGGAAGTTTTCTTTTCCCCAAGGAGACAGTGTCAGAATTAGAATTACCACATCAAGGTAAGATTTCTCATGATTAGTCAACCAAAGACAGTCAGAGAAAGATAAAACTATTTCAGAAAGGAAACAGCTTCTCCAGGAAGTATTTTTTTCTAGAACATATTTAGTCTTTTAGAGGAAAATGTGTTGACTTTATAAATGTATATGTTGTTCTTCAATAACATGAGTGTAATTGTCATGCTGAGAAATTTCTGACAAACTTTATTCTTCAAGGAATTTTAGAGCTACGTTAAAATTTTAGATTATTGATTTTATTGATTTAAGATCATGATCAGCTCACTTTTTTTTTAATGTCAAAGATTTCTTTTCTTAAAAAGGCCCCATGAGATATGAAATAAACTATGGAAAGTATAATGCTATCACAAACATGTGTATGATGTATGTTAAATATAATTTAATATTAAATAAAATTAATATGTAATAAATTTATAGAGGTATATATCAAATAAGTACAATTTGACATAAAATATAACAGCTCTCGCCCAGGCACGGTGGCTTACGCCTGTAATCCCAGCACTTTAGGAGGTTGAGGTGGAGGATCACCTGAGGTCAGGAGTTCGAGACCAGCCTGGCCAATATGGCCCCCATCTCTGCTAAAATACAAAACAGATCCCATCTCTACTAAAACACAAAAATTAGCTGGGCATGGTGGTGGTCGGTGCCTGCAACCCCAGCTACTTGGGAGGCTGAGGCAGGAGAATCACTTGAAACCAGGAGGCAGAGGTTGCAGTGAGCCGAGATCACGCCATTGCACTCTAGCCTAGGGAGCAGAGACAGTCTGTGTCTCAGAAAGAAAAAACAAAGCAAAACACAAGACAGCTCTCTCACCACTGTGTCTCCATATGCTGCCTACCTAGCAGGCAATGTCAATATAAACCTGTTACCTCTTTGGGGCCCTGACCCCTGGCTGGCAAGGCCATGCATCCTAGCTTTGATATAGCACTTGTTAGCCAGACCTGGGAGAGTGAGGTGTTCTAGCACAAATGAGGTCAAAATACCATCACAGTAGAAGTCACAAAACAGCAAATACACAAAGCTCTGCTGTGGGCTTGTCCAGATTATGGATGCTCAGCAGATACCCGACCACGGATGGTCTGCATTTCTGAGTCTGCACCCGGTGCTCCTCTTCAGCTTGGAAGGAATGTGCAGCTTTCGATGTCATCTACACATGGCTTTTGTGACAACTGAAGCTCAAGATTCATCAAAACACTGAGCTGAGGGTCCCCTCTGTCTCTACCTGAAGCAAGTAGTTGAACCTCTTTTGTAAAATTAGGGCAAAGAATGAGACGCTGGGACAGGCTCACTTTAGCTCTAAAATGCCACGACTCCCAATTAGAAACTTTCTTTGGATTTTACGGTCATGGCTATGAGAATGCAAATAGGCCTCTCTGTCCACATTGGTCGTTCCTTGTTGATATCACTATTTTGAAACAGACATGAAAAGTTCTAAGAAAGACTTCTAAGTCACTAAAAACACAAAAGAACTGTCATTTCATCGTCACTTCCTACTTGTTTCATACCCCATAGGAAAACACGTGTTCTCTCTATTGCATGATACTAACACATGGCTGTAAACTGTGAATGTGCAGTGTCACGTGTCAAGTTTCACGCCTTCCAGGAAGCTGTTTCAAAATGGCTTGGCTTATTCTCTTCTACTAATATTCTTTTCTTTCTTTTTTCTTTTCTTTTTTTTTTTTTTTTTTTTTGAGATAGGGTCTTGCTCTGTTATCCAGGCTGGAGTGCAGTGAGCAGTGATGTGATCTCAGCTCACTGCAATGTCCGCCTCCCAGGTTCAAGCCATTCTTCTGCCTCAGGCTCCCAAGTAGCTGGGATTACAGGTGCACACCACCATGCCTGGCCAATTTTTTATACTTTTAATAGAGACGGGGTTTCACCATGTTAGCCAGGATCGTCTCAATCTCCTGACCTCGTTATCTGCCTGCCTCAGTCTCCCAAAGTGCTGGGATTACAGGTGTGAGCCACAGCTCCTGCCTATTCTTTTAATTTCCTTTTAAAGCCAAGAGTGGAGTTCACTCAGTATGTTTTTCTTTACCTATAATTTCACTCGGTAGATTGTATTCACGTGTTCATTCATTCAGAATGGAGGTTCTGAATATCCACTGTGGGCTTAGCACCAGGCACAGAGAGATGAGCAAACCAGCACTGATCTCAGGCCCTACCAGAGCTGGAGGACATAAAACCTTCCCAGGCGTGGCTCTCACATCCCGTTCTCATGGTGGAAGGACAAATGTGGGCAACAGAGCAAGAAAAGAAAGAAAGAGAGAGAGAGAGAGAGAGAGAGAGAGAGAGAGAGAGAGACAGAGAGAGAGAAAGAAAGAGAGAGAGAGAGAGAGAAATCCTTTGGTTCAAATGTGTATACTACAGAAGAGGAAGCTGAGTCCTGAAAGGTAGAAACCATTTGCTCAAGGTCACACAGCTACTTGCAGCAGAACTGAAACTACAATTCACATCTCCAGTTCTAAATCCAATGTCCTTTCCACTATACTGGGATGCCCCCTTCCCGCTGAACCAACTTTCATTGACCTCAAGAAAGCAAAAAGCCCCCAAAGTCAACCTCCCATTTTAAAACCTCCCTAATATAGGTTCATAGCTCAGCCATCATGCATAAAAGTTCTCAGAAAGGAAACTCCTGGTGTTGTTCACCATGAGGTTGGCCAGCCACAGACATGATCCACCCCGTGGAGGAGGAGCCGCCCAGCGCTGGTGTGTCATGAAGAGACCAGAATGAGGCAAGCGAGACAGCCCACAAAAGGACTTCTTGGTTTTATTGTCCCTTGAGACGGGATTGTTCTCTGCCTTTGCTGGTCATATGAATAAATGAAGAATTAAGTTCCCCAAAATGGATGAGCCAAGCCATTCCCTCAAATACAATGATGTGAAAGGCATATCTGAGTGGGACCTGGGAAGGACTTAAAAATAAAACAAAATAAATCAGCTTGTTAAATCAGGAGACACAAAGTGAAAACCCCATGTTAAAAAGGGAGGCAAAGGAATGATAGACAAGGATTTAGGGTAACAGCTACCAGCCTGTGAGTCAGGTGGGGCGAAGCAGGGATAAAAGATCGCAAAGGAGCAGAAAACCTGAGTTAAATTGTCATAGTCAGGCCAGGCATGGTGGCTCATGCTACTTTGGGAGGCTGAGGTGGGCGGATCATGTGAAGTCAGGAATTCAAGACCAGCTTGGCCAGCATGGTGAAACCCTGTCTCTACTTAAAATGCAAAAATTAGCCGGGTGTGGTGGCAGGGGCCTGTAATCCCAGCTGCTTAGGAGGCTGAGGCAAGAGAATTGCTTGAGCCCGCAAGGCGGAGGTTGCAGTGAGCTGAGATCATGCCTCTACACTCCAGCCTGGCCAACAGAGTGAGACTCCATCTCAAAAGAAAAAAAAAATTCATAGTCCTGACTTATGGATCAGTGGTGATAGGTGGTAAGTTCATGGGTATTTTTTACATTATTAGAAATAATTAAATGAGTAAATTAGTAGAAAAGGGCCATGCATGGACCAGTGGAGAAAGTTTGTGGTGAAACAAGAATTATGAATCATCCGATTCTGTGCAACTGAGGTTCATGAATAAAAAAGGAAAATAAAGCAAAATTGTGGCGTCAACATAATGTCCTCTCCAAGGAGAAACTAAACATTTCATAGCATTCCAAAGATGTTTTGATTTATTACGATTTTACCTGTAGAGATAAATAGTCTGTCACTGTCAGGTAGAAATCGAAAGTCTCTTTAGTCTGTTTAGTGTCTGTGTTAAGCTGTCATACATGTGTGTCAGCTGTAATTTACAGAATAAATACAAACAATGCCTGGCTTACCATTCTAGAATAAGATGCTTTACATTGACTTTGGGCTTCCTGTATATGGCTTACAAATATCAGACTCACATGCTAAAATTTGTTTTAGTTTCAGTTATGAAATAATTAAGGACAGGCTTTTTCAGGTCTTTCATTGTTGTTTAAATGAATGAGAAGGTACATATGTTTCTTTGACTTTCTGAAACAAGGTTTAAAAAGCATGCGAAACTTACAAGGAAAACAAGAACAAATTGACTAAGAAAGTTACAGATGAGTTTTGAATAGCTGCAAAGCCTGCCTCCTTAGAGCTTATATTTTAGTTGGCTGACTGCCTGCCCCTTGATGGAATGGGAATCTGTGTTCTATAATCCCTCCTAGAGATCACTGCTTTATTAAGAACTTTAATCTAGCGAAGACAAATCTGGTAAAATATTAACATCTGGAGATTCTGGGCACAGGAAATGTAAGGATCCTATATACTATTTCTATAATTTTTCTATAAGTCTGAAATTATTTCAAAATAACAAATTTATAAGTAAATAAATAGAGCAAAAAATCAATATAGGCATCAAAATGCCAGTGGAGCAAGACTGGCAATGTTTGAAAGTCTCATTCAAAAACATTTCTATCAGTAATCAAGTGTTACTTTTATAGAGAAAAAGAATATCAGCTTTCATGAGAAGATATGAAAAAGTCTAGAATTGAGATCAAATTATTACCTCAAGGTTCCACAGACAGTTAATTGCAAAACCACAAGCTAGAGTCCAGTCTGTGGAGAGACTTCTTTTCATAATCCATTAGTGGTGCAAGGATAAGACACATTTTGAAAGAGTTCAGGTGCAGAGAAATCCTTCAGTGGGCAACTATTAGATTGTTTCTTTGCAATCAATTCTCCTAGACTGAATAAAGATAAGCCAGCTTAATCTTACAGAAACAAACTTTTTGACGCATAAATTATCATAGTGCAGGCGTAGATGAGGTAAAAGTTCAAGGAAATGGTTTGCAGAAAAGGCTGCAAATAACAAAGGCCTAAAAATAACAAGGCACTGCCACATTCATTGGAAACTCAAATCCTAAGGTGAGGTAAAACTAGGAAAATGCTAACTTCCCTAAAATATTTCTTTCCACTGCAGCTTAAACACAAGTTTAGACAGTATTTTTGTTGTTGTTGATGGTTAGTTTTTGTTTATTAAGTATATTGAGGGAAACAATTATTCATCTCCTTCTAATAACAACAAAATTGAGACCTCTGTTGCAAGGACGAAATGATGGATTATCTCCTCTCTTTATCAAATCACTCTGGAATTCAGGTAAGAATCATCATCTTATTTACTTAGCTCTGTGTGAAAGTGGTTGTCTATCAATACATGTGACATTTGATTCAGAAAGAAAGGAAAGAAATTTGCAATTAACTTTCAGGGAAGAAAAACATTTCCTCTGAACAATTCTAAGGAGGAAGGCAATGTAGAATTTCATGTTCTCAATTCTGCTGAAGTTATGACTCATCACACCTTTGCTAGCAGTTACATGCTGTAAGGGTCAAGCCCATTTGTGACATTTGATAGGCCTACTTTTTATCCATGTGACATCGCAAAATGGATTCAAATCTCACAAGAGCAATCTTTCTCTTTCTCCCCCTCAGTCTTTTTCTTTTGTGTTTTTCTGGAGTTGAGGTTTTAAAGAGGAGGGGCTGGGAGACCAAATATGTCAAAGGAACCCATGGGGGAGCAAAATCCAAAGGAACCTGTCACATGTAAAAGGAGAATATTTTTGCCTTCTCGCTTTTCCTATAGTTGCTGTCAAGGAGATGAATCCAAGTAATAAAGAGGATAGGTATATGACAGGGATGGAGAGAAATTTCAAATTAACATTTTTAACTGAGAGAAGAGTAAGAAAATTTTAGAATAGACATGTAGCAGGTAAGGAGATGTAATTAGTA
>NW_016107938.1:603982-606066 GCF_001604975.1 Cebus imitator
ATCTATTGTCCTGGTTCCCTGCTCAGTCCCTTTTTTAAACAGACGAATGGGTGACTTTCCATGGCTCCAATCGCCAGCCAAAAGGGCACCCGGACCGGTGTATTTTGTATGGAGAACCGCTGCGCTGGGGCCCCGATGAAGCAGCTGCGCGGGGCAAAGCAGCCGCGCCGGCCAGCACAGCCGCGCTGGTGACCTGTGGAGCTCCTCTGCCTGGGAATTGCCTAGTCTGTGGGCAATAAAAATGTGGCGTCCACTCACCCTCTGCGCTTTCACTGGGAGCTGCAATCCTGAGCTGTTCCTAAACGGCCATCTTCTGCCGACATTCCTCTCATAAACTCTTAAAAAGAGAAGAGGAGGAAACGCTTTTCACCTTATTCTACATCACCAGTATTACCTAGATATCAAAACCAGACAAAGATATGAGAAAAGTACAAACCAATATCCCTTATAAATATAAATACAAACGTCCTCAACAAAACACAAGCTGAATCCAGTGAGATTCATCCAAGGAATATAAGGACGCTTTAACTTTGAAAAATCAATCAGTGTAATGCACTGTATTAATAGCATAACAGTAAAACCACACGGTCATCTGAAGAGATGGAGAAAAAAGTGTTTTACAAAATGTGACAATGTTTCATAATACAAACACACAAAAACCAAGAATAGAAGGGACCTTCCTTCACCTGATCAATGGAATCTACAATCTAACATTACATATGTGGTAAAAGAATGTTTTCGCCCTAAGGTCAAGACAAGAAAGGCCACTCTCACCACTTCTATTCAACATTGTAGTGAAGGATCAAGCGAGGACAATTAGACAAGAAAGAGAAGTGAAAGACATCAGATGGGAAAGAAAGAAGTAAAACTATCTCTGTTTGTAGGTGACATGATCTAATATTAAAAATTCTAAGCAAGCCACAAAATAAACTATTAGGACTACAAAATGAGTTCATTAAGGTTGCAGAATATAAGATCAATATACAAAAGTCAGCTGGTTCTATACACTAGCAATGAACAATTTGCAAATGAAAGTAAGAAATAGTTCCATATATAATAGTATCAAGAAGAATAAAATATCTTAAGGATATATTTTACCAAAAAATTCAAGACTTCTACAATGAAAACTACAGTACAAAACATCATTGGAAGAATTATAGAAGACCTAAATTAATGGAAAGACATCTCATGAGCATAGATTGGAATACTCAATACTTAAGATGGCAATACTCCCATAATTGATCTACAGATTCATTATAATCCCTATCATTAGCCCAGCTGGCTTTTTTGGCAGAAATTGACAAGCTTATTATACAATTCATATGGAAAGGCAAGGCAACAAGAATAACTAGAACAATCTCAAAAAATAAAAACAAATTTAGAATACTCACGCTTCCTGATTTTAAAGCTTCCTACAAAATGACAGTAAGCAAGACAGTGTGGTACTAGCCAGATGTGTAGATCAGCAGTACAGAATTGAAAGTCCAGAAATAAACCCTTATGTTTGTGGCCAATCGATTTTGACAAATAGAGCTACCCCAGAATCCAGCAATCCCACTGCTAGGTATATACCCAAAAGATAAGAAATCACTACCCTGAAGAAATGTCAGCACTCTCATGTTTATTGCAGTGCTATTCACAATAGCCGAGATCTGGAATCAACTTAAGTGTCCATCAGTGGATGAATGGATAGAGTATGTGGTACACATACACAATAAAGTACTATTCAGCCGTAGAAAAGAATTAGATCCTACAACATGGATGGGACTGGAGGTCATTATGTTAACTGAAATAAGCCAAGAACTGACTGACAAACTATGCACATTCTCACTCATTTGTGAAAGGTAAAAATTAAAACAATTGAATTCATGGAGACACAGAATAGAACAATGGTTACTAGAAGGTAGTAGTGGTTGGGGTGGGAAGGGTAGAAGGATGATTAATGGGTACAAAAATACACTTAGAATGGCTGGGTGCAGTGGCTCATGCCTGTAATCCCAGCACTTTGGGAGGCCAAGGCAGGTGGATCACTTGAGGTCAGGAGTTTGAAACCAGCCTGACCAAGATGGTGAAACCCCGTCTCT
>NW_016107938.1:608771-615866 GCF_001604975.1 Cebus imitator
TAAGACAGAGTCTTGCTCTGTCGCCCAGGTTGGAGTGCAGTGGCACGATCTCCGCTCGCTGCAACCTCCGCCTCCCAGGTTCAAGCGATTCTTCTGCCTCAGTCTCCCGAGTAGCCGGGACTATATGCACCTGCCACCATGCACAGCTAATTTCTGTATTTTTAGTAGAGTCGGGGTTTCACCATATTGGCCAGGCGGGCTGACATATTTCTAATGGCTGGGGTGTGTGCTTGAAGGTCACACACATTGCAGAGGAGAAGGTGAGAACATGAAGATGACTCAACACTAGTCTTTCCCATAATTAGAAAACCAAGCACGAGTGGTTCCATGAGCACATCTAGTGTCACTCTCCCCTTTTTTATATGCATGGTGCATGTGAGTCATTAGCATCATGGTGACACCTTCACCATGATAGACATGGGAGAGTGTAGGTTTGTGAGTCAGGATGATGTGTTCTGCAAATGTGGAGAGCCAAACTCAGCATCACTGGATTCCTGCCAAATGGAATCCCAGTCACATTTTGTGTTTGCTGCTCTCTTAGTTTGGTAGAAAGAGGCCAATCAGGAAAAAAAGAGTATGTCAGGAAATGTTTTTCTTCAAAACTTAAAGAAACCAAGCAAAAGGAAAACAGATCATTTTAAGCTTCAACTCAACCTAATCTCCATCCATTCTGGATCCTCAGGAAAAAACAGATGAGACACTGTAAAACGCTTCAGAATAATAATAATTTAAAAAAGGTACTAAGGGAATGCCCACTAAAGGGATGAGTACGCCTTAGAGCAACTTAGACTGTAGGTCCTTAATTCTTGGCCTCATAAGCTTCCCACAATATAGCACAGACGCCTCTCCTCATTTCACATAAACTTCCAGAAATTAGAATTTAAAGGAACAGAAACATATACACCAAGAAACATGAGTTTCTACTTACCTCTAAATTCGCTCAGAACTTTCACTCATCATGTAGTTTTATTCTGTATGAATGTGCGCTGTGTGTATCTGTACATACACATGCATGTGAGTGTCATAAATGCATACGTATCTATTAGGTCAAATCATGTGGATTTGCTGATATTGAACACTTTAACCTATAGAACAGCAATTTCATATGGTTTAACCTAACACATCTACACAACTGTAAAATTTATATAAGGGGAGTATATACATCTGATGACTTCAAACCATGACCAAGACTGGGTTTCCAGAGTGCTCATAATGAAGGTATTCACTTTATGACATCTATCTTATTTGATGTCCTTTCTTTTTTGCCAGAGAGTCTGGGCCCATCAAGAGCCTGTGATTTGCAGACCTTGTTTCAGGCTTTGCTTCATGTCAGAAGGTGATGCAACTTTATGAAGGGGGGAAGCATGAACTCAAGAATAGTGATGAAATGTGTTAAAGGGTGATTTGCGGACTCTCATGCAAATATAAAATGAATACATCTCAAAGATGTTATTCTACTTATTAATTAAATGAAGGAACCTCTAAAATGTTACAATGGGTTCAGTGGAGAATTCTGAGAACCATACGTTTATATGCATGGAGTAAAGAATTATGAAATAAATTTACAAAGCCATAAAACTGCTCTTCCACGGGGCGATAGTCAAGCTCATTCAATAAGGGCATAATTAATTTGCATTTATATGAACAAGAGTAATTTGCATTATTATCCATTTTCTACAACTTATAGAATTGTAAAAGAGTAGTGGGGATAGAGTCAGTGGGCAAGACATATATAGATATAACTGTACTATATAGATGTACAGTTGATCCTGGAGTAATGCAAGGGTCAGAGTGCAGATCCCTGTGCAGTGAAAAATCTGCCTATAACTTCTGACTCCCTCGAAATATTTTGTTTTGTTTGTATAATGTTTAATCTTTTGGGCACATAATAGGTGTATGTATTTATGGAGTGCATGAGATATTTTGATACAAACATACAATATGTAACAATCAAGTCAGGGTAAATAGGGCATCCATTTTCTCAGGCATTTATCATATCTTTGTGTTACAAACAATCCAATTATAATCTTTTCATTATTTTAAAATGTACAATAAGTTATTGTTGACTATAGTCACCTGTTGTGCTACCAAATACTAGATCTTATTTATTCTAACTATATTTTTGTGCCCATTAACCATCCCTCCTACTCCACTCACCCCCAGTTCCCTTCCCAGCCTCTGGGAATCATCCTTCTACTCTCTATCTCCATGAGTTCAATTGTTCTGGTTGTCACAAATAAGTGAGAATATACAAACTTTGTCTTTCTATGCCTGGCTTATTTCACTTAACCTTTGACCTCCAGTATTATCCACATTGTTGCAAATTGCAGGATCTCATTCTTTTTTATGGCTGAATAGTACCCACTGTGTATTCTTTATCTATTCTATTCATTTATCGATGGACACTTTGGTTGCTTCCAAATCTTGGCTATTGTGAATAATGCTGAAATAAACATGGGAGTACAGACATCTCAGTATAGTGATTTCCTTTCTTTTAGGTATATCTCTAGCAGCAGGATTGGATTGTTGGATCTTGTGGTAACTATATTACTAGTTTTTTGAGGAACCTTCGGATGGTTCTCAATAGGGGTTGTTCTAATTTACATTCCTACCAACAGTGTATGAGGGTTCTTTTTTCTCCACGTCCTCAACAACATTCATTATTACCTGTCTTTTAGATATAAGCTATTCTAACTGGGGTGAGATAATATCTCCTTGTAGTTTTGATCTGCATTTATCTGATGATCATTGATGCTGAGGACCTTTTCATATACCTGTTTGCCATTTGAATGTCTTCTTTTGAAAAGCATCTATTCAGATTTTTTTGCCCATTTTTAAAATTAGATTATTAGATTTTTTTCCTATAGAGTTGTTTGAGCTCCTTATGTATTCTGGTTATTAATCCCTTGTCAGATGGATAGTTTCAAATATTTTCTCCCATTCTGGGGTTGTCTCTTCACTTTGTTGATTGTTTCCTTTGCTGTGCAAAGGCTTTTTAACTTGATGTGATCTTCTTTGTCCGTTTTTGCTCTGATGGCCTGTGCTTGGAGGGTATTACTCAAGAAATCTTTGTCCAGACCCATGTCCTGGAGAGTTTCCTCAGTGTTTTCTTTTAGTAGTTTCATAGTTTAAAACCTTAGATTTAAGTCTTTAATTCAGTTTGGTTTTTCCATATGGAAAGAGATGATGTATAGTTTCACTCTTCTGTATATGGATATCCAGTTTTCCCAGCACCATTTATTGAAGAGACTATCCTTTCCCCAATGTATGCTCTTGGCAACTTTGTTGAAAATGAGTTCACTGTGGATGTACGGATTTGTTTCTGTGTTTTCTATTCTGTTCTGTTGGTCCATGTGTCTGTTTTTATGCCAGTACCATGCTGTTTTGGTTCCCATAGCTTTGTAGTATAATTTGAAGTCAGTTAATGTGGTTCCTCCAGTTTTGTTCTTTTCTCTTAGGATAGCTTTGGCTATTCTGGGTCTTTTGTGATTCCATATAAATTTTATAATTGGTTTTTCTATTTTTGTGAATAATGTAATTGGTATTTTGATAGGTATTACATCAAATCTGTAGATTGCTTTATGCAATATGGACATTTTAACACTATTAATTCTTCCAATCCATGAACATGGAATATCTTTCCGTTGTTTTGTGGCCTCTTCAGTTTATTTCATCAATGTATGATAGTTTTCATTGTAGTAATCTTTTACCTCTTTGGTTAAGTTCATTTCTTTGTATTTTATTTTATTTGTAGCTATTGTAAATGAGATTACTGTCTTGATTTATTTTCCAGATTGTTCCCTGTTGGCATATAGAAATGCTACTAATTTTTGTATGTTGATTTTGTATCCTGCAACTTTACTGAATTTGCTTATTAATTCTAATAGTTTTATGGTGAAGGTTTTATGTTTTTCCAAATATGAGATCATATCATCTGCAAGCAAGGATAATTTGACTTCTTCCTTTCCAATCTGGATGCCTTTATTTCATTCTCTTGTCTGATTGTTCTAGCTAAGACGTCCAGTACTGTGTTGAATAACAGTGGTGAGAGTGGGCATCCTTGTCATGTTCCAGATCTTAGAGGAAAGGCTTTCAGTTTTCCCCCATTTGGCATGATACTAGTTGTGGATCTGTCATACATGGTTTTTATTGTGTTGAGCTATGTTCCACCTATACCCAGTTTTTTGAGGTTTTTTTTTAATCTGAAAAACGATGTCGAATTTTATCAAATGCTCTTTCAGCATCAGATGAAATGATCAAATGATTTTTGTCCTTCTTTCTGTTGATATGAGGGATCATATTGATTGATTTGTGTATGTTGAATAATCTTTGCATCCCCAGAGTAAACCCCATACGATCATGATAGATGATTCTCTCAATGTGTTGTTGAATTCAGTTTGCTAATATTTTGTTGAGGGTTTTTGCATCAGTGCTTATCACGAATATTGGCTTGCAGTTTTCTTTTTTTTTTGCGGTGTCTTTGGTTTTGTTATTAGGGTAATATTGACCTCATAGAATGATTTTGGAAGCATTCCCTCCTCTTGTATTTTTCAAAATAGTTTGAGTAGGATTGGTATTACTTTTTCTTTTTTATTTTCCTTCTTTTTTTGGTTTTTTGAGAGTCTCACTCTGTTGCCAAGCTGGAGTGCAGTGGCGCAGTCTCGGCTCACTGCAACCTCTGCCTCCTAGGTTCACGTGATTCTCCTGCCTCAGCCTCCCGAGTAGCTGGGACTACAGGTGTATGCCACCACATCCAGCTAATTTTTGTATTTTTAATAGAGATGGGGTTTCACCATGTTGGCCAGGCTGGTCTCCATCTCTTGACCTTGTGATCTGCCCGCCTGGCCTCCCAAAGTGCTGGGATTACAGGCATGAGCCACCGTGCCCGGCCAGTATTACTTTTTCTTTAAATGTTTAATAAAATTCAGCATCCCTCAAAACTTTGCTAATACCCCACTGTTGACTGGAAACCTTACCAACAACATATAAGGAAGAGAAAAAATACATTTATTATTCGTTTAAGTGGAAGTGGATTATCATAAAGGTCTTCATCCTCATCATCATCACATTGAGTAGGCTGAGGAAAAAAAGGAAAAAGAGGAGTTGGTCTTGCTGTCTCAGGAGTAGCAGAGGCAGAAGAGGTCTAGGAGGTGAAAGAAGGCAAGAGAGGTGGGCACAGTCTGGGTAAATTGCACTGAACAAAATTCATAGATAAGTGGAACTGCGTAGTTCAAAACCATGTTGTTTGAGTCAACTGTAGATATATAGATTTACAGACATCACTCCCATTTTCTTTCACATTTCAAAATCCTTCACAATTTTTCGTGACAAATGAGAAAGCAGATCCCAGATACTATAGGATGCATCAGTCTTGGTTGATTTACCATTAATTGAAACATAGAGTCCCCCTCCATCGCTCAGGGATGGAATAGCACTTTTCTTTAGTGCATATTTTAAAAGACGCCCAAGGTGACTCATTCTAGCTGGACAGTAGCTTGTGTGTGTGCAACAGTGGAGACACTGTGAGGCTATTTGGAGTAGAGCGGCGGTCACCAGAGAGAATTTCAGTGCTGCTATGCACATGTTGACCAGGGCAGAGGGATTGCCGTACAGAAAGAGAGAAGTTAGCCGAGGAGGAGGAAAACTGATCTTGCTAATGGCTGTGCCCTTAACCAGTGGCTTGTCTCTAATTTCAGAAGGAACAAATCCAAGAGTTTGTGTAGACAAGAAATGCTGCAGACCAGTCTCCCAAAAAAGGAGGGAGGTAAGGGAGGGATAGGGGGATGCTCTCTTTTATATACATGATCTCTGCACATCCTCACAGTAGCCTTGGGCAATCCTCGTTCTAGAGAGAAGGAAACAGAGGTTCTGGAGACTCAGGATGCCACGAAGAGGCAGGATCTGTCTGCAGCTTGTCTGGTTCTGATGAGAGCCGACTTTTCTGTCTGGCACAGGAGGCACGGTGCCTGAGGTCCAGGCTGCATTTAGAAGCCTCAGAATGCTTAATCTTTCTTTCTTTTACAATCAGAAGAAAAATATACATAGTAATCATGACTATATAATAATTAATCCCATCTCAATTACATTTCTCATTTTATCAGTGCAGTAGTAAAATATTTTAAATATTTTTTATAGAGGAAGAGGCCCTCTATAAAATGGTACCTCGGCTGCATCTCAGAGGCTCCCCCTGCCTATTCTGGAGTGCGTGCCCTGGACCTGGTGCCAATCCCAGGCTCTGCTCGTCTGCTCCAAAGTCACATTGATTCCCTTGATTCTCTGCTCTAGAAAACACAGCTGTTGAAGCTTGGTCCAAGCATAAGAATAGTTGGTTTGTCTCTAATATTTTTTAACTCCTAGTCAAGTGGCACAGGGAAACAAGAAAAATGAGACTCTGGGATTGACCAAGGGAGTTTAACAAATGGCTTTTAAAATGACAAATGGGAGCTGGGCTCTGGTAAGTTGGGAAGGCGTCCTGCTGAGGCTCTTCGGCTCTCCAGCAACTGCCGGCTCCCTGGCTCGGTCCACCTCACTGTCTGTTTTGGGCAAAGGTAACAGCTGAGCTCCTCAAGAGCCAAAACAATGTGGAGGCTATGTAGAGGTCCCAGGGAGAGGACGTTGTGCCACCCTTCTGAGATGTGAGCTCAAAAGGATGGTGGAGGTGAGAAGTTCTCGACCGGAGAGGAGGAGACTTATATTCCTGCCCCAGCTCCCATCCTAACAACTGTTTCATCTTTCAGCCTGGGCTACTTCATTTCTCTGAGTTTCCGTTTTCTCATTATAAAATGAGAGGGTTAATATAATATATAAGAACTCCCGGCCGTGCCCAGTGGCTCACGCCTGTAATCCCAACACTTTGGGAGGCCAAGGCGGGCAGATCACAAGGTCAAGAGATCGAGATCATCCTGGCCAACACAGTGAAACCCCGTCTCTACTAAAAATATTAAAAAAAAAAAAATTAGCCGGGCTGGGTGGCACGCGCCTGTGGTCCCAGCTACTCAGGAGGCTGAGGCGGAAGAATCGCTTAAACCCAGGAGGCAGAGGTTGCAGTGAGCCGAGATTGCGCCACTGCACTCCAGCCTGGTGACAGAGCAAGAC
>NW_016107938.1:615876-618473 GCF_001604975.1 Cebus imitator
AAAAAAAAAAAAAAAAAAAAAAAAAAAAAAAAAAAAAAAAAAAAAAAAAAAAAAAAAAAAAAAAAAATATATATATATATATATATATATATGGGAACTCCCTCTCCCTTAACTAAGAAACTGCTGCCCAACTACCATTTTCTCTTCAAGATTCTTCATGGTAAGGATATTGTTTTAACATCCCACTTTTGCATATGTTCAAGTCTTTGCAGGATGATTTTCTTGTTCTTTTCATTTCTTCCTTCCCAGATTTGGTCTCAGGCTTGAACAGTTCCTGTGTTCTTGGATTTCAGTGTTGCCAGTGATCATGGAGATCTGTTTGGCTCATGTGGTTGTGGGCCCAGTGATATATTTTATAGGGAGAACAAAGGAGAGGGGTGGGACAGTCAGTGAGGAAGTGAATTAACAACACACGTGACACGGTGGAATTTTTTGTTTGTTTTGGAAGGTTTTGCTTTGTTTGTTTGTTTGTTTTTGTGAACTCATTTTGAATTCAGCAGGAGGTATAATCTTTAACTTTCAGTGTACAAACAAAAGACCTGTCTCATTACCAACCTGGGCAGGTGTGGAACACTAGTGGTTTTTCATTTCTGTGAAGTATTATTCTTTGTTTGCATTAGTCATGAAGGCTTAACACTGTGCTGTTTTCTATTGGGCTTTCTTTTGGAGAAAACATTTTGATAAAAACAAGAGAATAGGCCAGGCGTGGTGGCTCACGCCTGGGATTCCAGCACTTTAGGAGGCCGAGGCGGTTGGATCACAAGGTCAGGAGTTCAAGACCATCCTGGCCAATATGGTGAAAACCCATCTCTACTAAAATAAAGCTACTTGGGAGGCTGAGACAGGGGAATCACTTGAATTGGGAGGCAGAGGTTGCAGTGAACTGAGATGGCTCCACTGAACTCCAACCTAGCAATGGAGTGAGACTTGATCTCAAAAAAGAAATTGTATTCTGCACTTAATAATATATCACTGATTTTTAAAATAGGGTTAAATATCATGTACAGCAAACTTTCATGGCTGCGCGTTTCCTCCACTGCATGGAAGTACCCTAATATATTTAGCCAATCCCCTATTTGGGGACTTTCAGATTGTGTTGAATTATTACTAATATTTAAGCAATACTTAAATAAATATCTACATACACTTTAGGTGCATATGCCATTTTTGCACAGGATTATAGTTCTTCCATGCAGAAGTAATAAGTGCTCAAAAGTTTTGAGATTTTTGATACCTATCACCAAGTCACCTACAACAAGGGCTGATTTACCATTTCCATTTCTCCCATTAGTGACTGAGAAAATACACAGTCCCACAGCATGCCCAACAGGGGCCACAGGGGTGTACGTTGTGTTCATTAATATTATGGGCAAAAATGGCATTTCACTTTTGTTCTGGGCCAAAAGTGTGGCTTTTGCTTGATTTTTCAGAGTCCTAAAGTCATATAAAAGCAGATAAAAATCAAACAGGCTGCAGCAACTAAGGCGTGTTCCTTCTCCATTATGATCAAAGAGTGACAAGGTCACATGTACCCCAAAACCTAAAATGCAATAAAAATAAATAAATAAATAAATAAAAAAGAGCGACACGGGCTCAGGGCTGCTGTCTTTTCTGCTGTTAGTAGACTTTCCCTGAAGCCCCAGGGGGCTCAAGGTACCATAGTAACGGGGGGATGGCCACAGGGCAAAGAAATTCCCAGGAGTTAAAAAATAGAAATAGTATATTTGGGAAGATGGGCCAAGACAGGGCATGAGGTTTCTGGGTACCAAGCATGGCTCCAGCAAGAGACGGAGTAGGGGTTGGTGGACGCTATGGACAGAGCAATCTGGCCTGTGAGTCAGCACAGTCCTGTGTTGGGAGAGCTGGAGGGCCTGATGTGGCTGAAAACAAGCTTCTGCCAACAGGGACACTTGGGAAGAAATCAATTTCACTTAATGAATATCAAAAAGGTTCCAGTTATTGTCCATACAGATTTGAGGTCAGAAACACACAACTCCTACTTAATTGTAAGTTGTTTTTAGAATCTCTTTTTCCCCATTACTGCCCCAGATAAAACTCCTCCTAGACACGGGTTCCAGGGGCAATGGGGAGAAGGCAATAGGGTTGGGAAGGACACAGGTTGTGGAATATGCTATGGGGATGCTCTTTCTATATTTCTTTTTCCTGCTTGGCCTTCTAGACCCCAGTTCTCTAATGTTATCTTGTCAGGCTCTGTGAGTAAAGAATTCCACCTCTTCTCTCTCTGCCCTCCCCAGAGAGACGTTTCTCTCTGTGAAATGATTAACCACCCACTCCCCACAGTCATCAGTGTGTGGGTGACACCTGGTCCTGGATGAGTCTTTTCAAGATAAGTTTCTGTTCTGCTTCATGGTATATGAAAAAGTGGAAAATGAGGTGGAGAGAGAAAGACAGAGAGAGAGAGAGAGCAAGAACAAAAGAGAGACAGAGTCTGAAAGAGACAGGGGGGAAGAACACAAGAACAAAATCCAGAGTGACAGAGAGAGAGAGATCACGGACAGAAGAGGGAGAGCGAAAGGCGGCAGGACAGCTAGAGGGAAGTCAACTCATCCTAGGAAGTTTCCACAACTCTTTCCTTT
>NW_016107938.1:618618-624984 GCF_001604975.1 Cebus imitator
TTCCTTCCTTCCTTCCTTCTCTCCTCCTTCCTTCCTCCTTCCTTCTCTCTTCCCCTTCTCCTTCCCTTCCCTTCCATTCTTTCTTTTCATTTTGATTGGGAAAATATGTACTTGACTCATCAAACTTTCATCCTTTCGTAAGAAATCCTGACTCACAATTCTATCTGGGCTCACTGAGGAATGGATTGGGGGCATGGGAATGAAATAGAGCCTTCTTATGAAGAGGTCATGGGTTTCTGAGGAGGGATTTGAGTACAACTCACTGACCTTGGACAAGGCTAAAGATCGCCCCTAGGATTGCCAGCCCCTCAGGAGGCGTCTTTCATCTCACAAGCTTCCCTCGACCCAAGGCACCTTCCCCTCTCACCTGCTTCCATCCAGGCATGATCTTGGGATGTGTCTTCAGCTTCAGAGAAACAGGAAGGGCAGGGGAGAGGAGATGACTAGGGCGCTTGGTTCCAAGCAGCAAACCCCAGGCATCTGGAAGGGAGGCTGTTGAGGAGGGGCTGCTCTTGTTTACCAGCGGAGGGGGAGGAGCCACCTTCACCTCCATGCTCCTTTGCTTCCCTCGGTCTCTACATATCTCTCTGCCCCTGCAACCTGGAAGTCCCCTAGGCAACCCTCCAATTTGTTGATCAGGCTCTTTCTCCTGATCACAGCAATTAATAAAGATTCCTCGGTCAAAAGTTAGAAAGAATAAAAGCATCTTCTCCAAAGGTGATGGTGAGACCTCAGCAGAACTGGCCCAGCAGTGACCTATTTATTGCACACAGAAAAGCTCATATCCTGAGCTCAGCCCTTCCCAAGTCTTTCTGTTAGGACAGCACGAGGTATGGAGTCAGTCCTATAGGTCAGCATCCAGATCCCCACTCCTCTGCTGTGCGTCTTTTGGAATGTCCCTTAGCCTTAAGCCTCAGGCTCTGCATATGAGAAATCCTGGCAAGGAGCAGAATTTGCTCAGGCTCAGTGACATTCGCTGTGACTGTCTCAAAAAGTGACAACTCTGAGATGCAGTCTTGGTCTGTGGCCCAGGCTGGAGTGAAGTGGCACAATCTTGGTTTACGGCAACCTCTGCCTCCTGGGTTCAAGTAATTCTCCTGCATCAGCCTCCCGAGTAGCTGGGACTATAGGCACCCACCACCACACCTGGCTAATTTTTGTATTTTAAGTAGAGATGGGGTTTCACCATATTGGCCAGGGTGGTCTTGAACTCCTGACCTAGTGATCCTCCCGCCTCAGCCTCCCAAAATTCTGGGATTACAGGTGTAAGCCACCACACCCAGCCAAAGCAACAACTCTTAAATCAAGATAATGTTTGAGGCTGGACACGGTGGCTCACTCCTGTAACCCCAGCACTTTGGGAGGCCGAGGTGGGCAGATCACAAGGTCAGGAGTTCAAGACCAGCCTGGCCAATATGGTGAAATACCATCTCTCCAAAAAATACAAAAATTAGCCGTGTGTGGTGGTGTGTGCCTGTAATCCCAGCTACTTGGGAGGCTGAGGCAGAAGAACTGCTTGAACCCAGAAGGTGGAGTTTGCAGTGAGTTGAGATCACGCTGCTTCACTCCAGTCTGGGTGACAGAGCAAGATTCTTCTTAAAAAAAAAAAAAAAAAAAGGCCCAGGTGTGGTGGTTCACACTCGTAATCCCAGCACTTTGGGAGGCTAAGGCGAGTGGATCAAGAGGTCAGGAGTTCAAGGACCAGCCCGTTTCTACTAAAAGTACAAAGAATTATTCAGGCATGGTGGCGGCCACTGTAATCCCAGCTACTCAGGAGGCTATAGCAGAGAATTGCTTGAACCTGGGAGGCAGAGGTTGCAGTGAGTCAATATCGCCCCACTGCACTCCAGCCTGGGCAATAGAGCGAGACTCTGTCTCAAAAAAAAAAAAAAAAATGATGTTTGCAAAGCACACATGGAAGGGTTATTCGGATCTTACTGTTATTACTAATATTATTATTAAGCCTTGTCTCGCTCACTTTGTATTCTTGGCTGTACAATGGAGCTGTGGTTATGCTATGTGATAATGATTGCTTTGGGCCAGGCAGCCTGCACAGTTGCCAAGTTTGGAAAAGGAAGGGTGCTCTCCTAGGCTCTCTCCTCCCTCCACGCTTCTATGTTCTCTTCGCTAGGATAGCAAGGGCCAGTGTTGCCATCAAGTGTCTCCCCTGGTCATCTGGGATGAGATGAGCCCCACAATTCTTTTGGAACCAGGAAGACCTCCATTTGAGCTCTGGCTGAACTGCCCATTGGCAGAGAGATTGTGGGCGTGACTTCTACTTCATGAGCTTCAGCGTCTGAATCTGTTTCCCATGGTTGTCCTCAGCAAACTGCCACACTGGGTGCTTAAAGCAACAGACATGTATTGTTCCATGCCCTGGAGGCCAGCAGTCCCGGACCACGGTGCTGGCAGAGTCATCCTCTCACCTCGCTTGTGGTGCTGGCTGGCCATCCTCGGTTCTCCCACCTTGCAGACACATCTCTGCCTCTGTCATCACATGGACTTCCCTCTGTGGGTCTGTGTCCTCTCCTTATAAGGATACCAGCCCTACGGAATAAGGCCCACTCTCCTCCAGCGTGACCTCATCTTAGCTTCACTAGCTACATCAGCAACGACCCTATTTCCAGATAAGGTCGCATTCTGAGGTATTTAGGGTTAGGACTTACTTCCCTTTTTAGGAGTCACATCATCACCTATACAATATCCTCATCAAGAATGGCGTGAGCAATCCCTCCTCTGCAGCATTGTTGTGAGGATTAAAAGCAACAGAGCTCCGTGCCCAGCACATGTTGTTGGTGCTCCGTGAATAGCAGCCTTTGTTAACATTGTGGGCTCCCGTTCTGGAGCAGGAGTGTGCCAAGAGCCAGACAGGCCCTGAGCAGCTGTGTAACTGGAACTGAGGGGTGGGTCCTCAGCTCCTCCAAAAAGCTCTGTGGCTCCACATTAATGGAGCCACCTTCTCAAGGGATCTAGGATATTTATCTCGCTATAGACCAGGCATCCCCAGTCCCTGGGCCATGGATGGCAGCGGTTTGTGGCTTGTTAGGGACCAGACTGCACAGCAGGAGGTGAGTGATTCATCTGTATTTATAGCTACTCCCTGTCACTCACATTACTGCCTTAGTTCCTGTCAGATCAGCATCAGCATTAGAGTCTCACAGGAGCGGAAACCCTATTGTGAACTGCACATGTGAGGGATCTAAGTTTCCCATTCCTTATGAGAATCTAATGCCTGATGATGTGTCCCTGTCTCATGTCATCCCCAAATGGGACCATCTAGTTGCAGGAAAACAAGCTCGGGGCTCCCGGTGATACTACGTTAAGGTGAGTTGTATAATTATTTCATTATATATTACAATATAATAATAGTGGAAATAAAGTACACACTAAATGGAATGTACTTGAATAATCTGGAAACCATCCCCATCCCCTGTCCCAGTCCATGGAAAAATTGTCTTCCATGAAACGGGTCCCTGGTGCCAAAAAGGTTGAGGACTGCTGCTGTAGACTACAGGTTTCTAAACATACTGAAAGCAGAGTATTAGTTTACACAAGAGGAGAAATGTGGTAGAATAGGGAACACCTACTGAAAATGGGAGGACCTGGGCTTTCACTGGGAGTTGCTCACTAATTTACTGAGCGACCTTGGTCAAGGATCCAGGCCTTTGTTTTACATGAATAGAGAAAAGGTGTCAGACCAAATGATCTCTCTAGGGTCCCTGGCCAGTTCATGATTCTGCACAGGATATGGCTCATGTTCTCACTCTCCCACACTGGTTTCAAAATCAACAAATCCAAGGATCTTTCTTGGTTGCTCAACAAAAGTTAAATTTTGACATTTTGTTATTTTATCTTTTCTCACATCCATTGTTCTTTTAAAATGTAAAATTATTACAAGTTCATTAAATAAGAACGGGAATTATAGAAAAGTAAATGTAAAAAAATAGGCCTGGCGCAGTAGTTCACACCTGTAATCTCAGCACTTTGGGAGGCTGAGGCGGGTGGATCATGAGGTCAGGAGTTCAAGACCAGCCTAGCCAAGATGGTGAAATCCCATCTCTACTAAAACTACAAAAAAAATTAGCTAGGCGTGGTGGCAGGTGCCTGTAATCCCAGCTACTTGGGAAGCTAAGGCAGAGAATTGCTTGAACCTGGAAGGGAGAGGTTGCGATGAGCAGAGACTGCACTCTAGCCTGGGCGACGAGCAAGTCTTCGTTTCAAAAAAAAAAGAACCCACAAAAAACAAAAAAACAAAAAATAAACCCCTCCCCCCCAAAAAAGTAGCATCTGGTGTGATTGAATGTTCCCATCATAGTGATTTTTAGCATGACTTCAAACAGTCTCAAAAGAAACCACAAATTGTAGATGAAAGTAGAAACAGAAGGCTGGGCCTAGGGCATCACAGAAGAAGCTATGTGGCAGACAATACTTCAATATCTTTAAAAGTTTTCACAGAAATTTTCTCAGCAATTTTTATAACACTCCTCCAAAGTATTTCAGTGAAAGGAATATTACCCCGATTAAACAAAAAGGCAATTTCACTGCAGTTGCATAAGAGAAAAAAATGTCACCTGGGGAATCAACGGCTTCACAAATTGGCAACCACCATCTTTCAAAAGCAGTATCATATTTAAAGGAGCTGGAGTCATAAGCGCTAAAAAAGATGGGTAACTTAAAAAATAATGATGAAGGAGGTCAGGAATGCCAGAAGGAATAACATTCATTAACAAATTTCACAGAAAGTTTAACCTTTTACACATAAGAAAACATAAAACCAAAAGAGAAACAATACACTTAGGTAAGTTTTGCAAGGCAGGTGACCAACCATGGGTGTCTTCCCTTATTGTAAAGAGAGCTTTGTCATATCAGTAAAGAAAAGGGGAAATATTCTATCGAAAAATAGGGACTATCAAAAGACAGTTCATGACCATCAAACACGAGGCAGATTTCTCAGTTACACTCATGATTAAGGAAATGGAAAGCAAAGTAGCAGGGCTATTATATAACTGTCTAGCGACATAGTGTTGGCAATAAATAAAGCTTAATAAAGCCCAGCATTGGGGAGGTTCACTGCTGGTGAGTGGGTGAATTGTACAACAATTTTGGTGGGCCATAGGGAATTCCTGTGAAAACGCACATAACCTTTTTCAGGCAACTCACTCTATGAATATTTGTTTTTAAGTGTAGATAAAAGTAGATTCATAGAGATGCATAGATATCTTCCACATCTATCTATCTATCTATCTATCTATCTATCTATCTATCTATCTATCTATCTATGTTAATTGCCTCATTATTTACAAGGCAAAAAAATGAGGGGTGGGTGGGGGGCTGAGCCTTTGTATCTACAAATGGGAGAGACTAGATTGATGTTTTGCAGCTATTAAATAGAATAAAGTGATATGAACTAAATGTGCAGGTGGAAGGTTCTGAAAGGCATGCTATTAAAAAAGCATGATTCAAGATCATATACATACATGCAAACATATAAATGTGTGTGCACATACATGCATATATGTGTAGATATATTTCTACATTTGTATATATTACATATGTGTATTTATTTATCATTTTATTTGGGCATCACATTGAAGGGTTTGCTTTACTTCTGGATTCTGGAAATAGGGTAAAGGGACAGGGTTTTAAGCGAATAAAGCTTGTCTGGGGTTCTGGGTGTCCTTTCTTCTGAGTCCCCACTAAGCTCAAGGGCCGACTTGTCAGCGTGAGTTTCCAGGGCCTGCTGCTTGGGAAGGTGGGTCCTGCTGGGCTGTGAGAAGTCCACAGGTTTCAGTTCACATGATTCGAAGCACACATTACTAAAGGGTCAGCTCTTGTAGGACACCAGTTCGGAGAGTTTCAATTTGACTTAGGGGAGGCTCTAAACCTGAAGAACAAAGCCAAATAACACACATCCAGGTGAGTTTCATTGTCAAAACCATTGAAACTGGCTGAGACCCACATGCTCCCACCCACTGCCTGGCGGAGCCCGGCTCCGTTTTTAGACATTGCAGGGAGGGGTGCAATCCCACAACTTAGTCTTGCCCTCCCGCCAGTCCAGGCATAGTGGAAGGAAGGCTGTCAATCCAGGCTTTCTAGAATGGTGCTGAGACTCCCTGACACCGCTGAGCACTTCCATAATGACTGCATGCATTGAGGACGGAGAGAAGTTACTCCTTTGACAAAACTGCATTTTCAGGAGTACATTATTTAATCCTGTCAATCTCCAAAGAAAGTACTTCTCTTCATTCTAGAAAGGCGAGGAGCCTTTTTCCTGAGAGCAAATGAAGGCTTTGACAAAGCATGTGATGTAAGTCACTTCCGGGTGGAAAACGGATTGCCTTTGTTTTATATTGATCCAACAAATGA
>NW_016107938.1:625019-626090 GCF_001604975.1 Cebus imitator
TCTTGCTTCAAAAAGGTGGAAAACTGCCAGGTGCAGTGGCTCATGCCTGTAATCCCACCACTTTGGGAGGCTGAGGCGGGTGGCTCATCTGAGGTCAGGAGTTTGAGACCAGCCTGACCTACATGGCGAAACCCATCTCGACTCAAAATACAAAAATCAGCCAGGCGTGGTGGCAGGTGCCTGTAGTTCCAGCTACTCAGGAGGCTGAGACAGGAGAATTGCTTGAACCCAGGAGGCAGAGGTTGCAGTGAGCCAAGATGGCGCTACTGCACTCCAGAGCGAGACTCTGTCTCCAAAGAAAAAAAAGTTTTCAAAACTACAAAGCTACTACAGCTTATGATGAAGCCATGATGATAAATGAACGTGAATCTGACATAGGGTTTAGTTGTAAAGTACACTGTATTTTATAAAGTACCTACATGCTAGGACCTGGTGTTCCTGCCTGGCTTAAATCTTTCTTTCTTGTTTCCTTTGCTCCTCCTTTCTGACATTGCCTGCTTTTTCCCTCCCTCCCTCCTCAGGCCCTGATGCCTTTCTGTTGTTTTGGAACACATTCTACACCCTCGCTGTGTCAAAGGCTCACCACCCATTCCCACCATCATCCTGCGGAAGAGCCTGATGATGTTTGGGGCACAATAAGGCAGCTCTGAGGAATGGCCCAAACAGAGGCACCCACGCACTCCCCTTGCCAGGGGAGAATGCCAGGAGAGACCCTGCCATCTGGCCCCAGTCAGTGAGATACAAGAGGAAATCTGCTGGGGCTGCCCAGAAACATTTTCCCCGCCATAAGAGAAAGATGCAAGAGCAGAAAGTTCTCCTAAGAACCTGGAACCCTGTTGTGAAAGCACATGGTGTTTTCCTAGGCAGCTCCTGCTTACGCCCACGTTAAACGGTGACTGCTCGGTAGACAGCCCAACTCTCTAAGGATGATAGAACAGAAATAACCTGGTTCAGCTGGGCGCGGTGGCTCACACCTGTAATTCTAGCAATTTGGGAGGCAGAGGCAGGCAGATTACAAGGTCAGGAGTTTGAGACCAGCCTGACCAACATGGTGAAACCCTGTCTCTACTA
>NW_016107938.1:626296-630587 GCF_001604975.1 Cebus imitator
AACCTGATTCTTAGCAGCCTCTTTGAGCAGCTGAAATGCATTTGAACAGCTATCCCTAGACTTCTTAAGCAAACTAGAAATGTCCTTGTGCTTTAAGCCAGGTTTTTGTTACTTGTAGCCAAAATATCTTTAACTGAGTGGAGAAAAGGACTGTATTGAATAGAAAAGTTACAATTAAGTCATGATAATGATGATTACAGAAGAATTTTGAGCGATGCTTCCAAAGATCAAATGACAGCCATGACCCAGGGAGCTGGAGAGAATTTCCCTGAGGAGAGCCTTGTAGAAAAAGGCCCAATGTCAGGCAATGAGGGATGAGGCCAGTGGATGGCAGGCTTCACATGAAATGCTAAGGAGTTGTGGTTTTCGTCCTCTAGAGAACAGAGCCATGTGCCTATGAGAGCAAGAAAGCTCACACTCATGACATCCACACTCCTCCTGTGGAATGAGGACTCTTATTAGCCTTTGTCTCCATCTTTTCGGAGAGGCTCCCTAAAGCATTACAATTTCCCGAGTGATGGGTGTGCCTTCTGTTATTCATAGTGGGCCCTGATAGTTTATGCTAGCAGGTGACTCATGGTGGGAGCCTAGATGGCTTCAGGATAGGTGATGGTCATACAGGAACGACAAAGGAAGGGAGGGGACTGGAGGTGAAGTTCAATCATCAGGCCAGTGGTTCAATCAATCACGACTATGCCATGAAACTCCAGTGAAAGCTCGGCCCCAATGCTTGGTGGAGCTTGCAGGTGATGACTTCACGGATGTCGTGAGAGGGTAACGGGCCTTGAGGACATGGAAGCTATGCCTCTGGGCCCTTCTGGACTGTGTCCTGCTGTCCCTTCCTTTGGCTGGTCCTGAGCTTGTGTCCTTCATATTAACACTGTTCTGAGTTCTGGGAGTCATTCTAGTGAATTATTGAGTCTGAAGGGGTCAGGGGAACCTCTAACTTGATTAGAAGTACAGGTGGCCTGGGGACCCTGGAGCTTGCAGCTGGCATCGGAAGTGGGGAAAATCTTGCTGGGGATGGTGCCCTTCACCTGTGAATTTTGGCCCCAACTCAGGGTCTCTGTGTCAGAAGGCCACACCCTCACCTTGCATGAAAAGTCTGCATGGCCCAGGCCTGAGCTGTGGAGGCCTTGGCAATGGGGTCTCCAGACCTAGCAATGGAGCGGCTTCACTTCACCCCTAGTCCACAGACTACTCCGTGAAGAATGCTAACCTTTAGGCAAAAGGGAGCTGAGGGTTGGGGGTGACAAGATCTGAGAAAATGAGAGAGCCAAATCATCCCGAGTGTGGCCGCTCATTGGTATTATTGTGATGCCTCACACAGCCAGACTGCAAATGTTCTGGCCTAAATCCATTCTTTCAGAGTAAATAGTAACACAGGCAGATAGAATCATAACTATCATCGAATGAACGATATGGTAAAGATGCCAAGTTAGTTTTGTTTTTTTACCTGGTGTCCCTAATGTCTCTTTCTACAAGTGACACACGGCTTGGTAAAGGCCTGTGTCTAGCATCTTGCCCTCTGCTCTGCTGTCAACCCGCTCCAAGTGTCCCCAGCTCTGCCTATTGGCCCCAGGACTCCACTCTGCTGTGAACCCACTCCAAGTGTCCACAGCTCTGCCCGTTGGCCTGAGCTCTGCCCCACAATCTCACACCTGAAGCCACGAAGACACAGGGTGAGTGAGATGGAAAAGTTACGCCCAGTAATTTCTGAGGCTTTGCAATGTGAGTGGTGGGGGGCAGGGGGGTGGCCTCTGGTGCTCCTCCCACCTCCCTCCCCAGGTTGGTGTGTTCCAACGCACTCTCCCCGGTTGGCTCTGTCCAGGTTCCAGGCCGCTAGCACGGCAGGGATTCCCTCCCTCTGCCTCCCTGTGGCGGCAGTGTGGGCCCATGTGCATATTCAGTAACTCTCTGCTGCTCCCCTAGACTCTGAGTAAAAACCTGGGCATTCAGGGTGAAGGCATGGCATCTTGAGCAGCACACAGATGACATTTTGCTGAGCATCAGCATATGCAGCTCTTCCATCAGTTGCTTTTGCATAATAAATGTGGGGAAGATTTTTCAGCCCCCGTTTTCATATGAGAAAGCTGAGCTCAAAGGTTAAGCTAGTTTGCTGAGGTCACTCAGTCAGAAACTCAGAAACTCACAAGGCAGAGTGAGATCTCTGCTCGACACCATAGGCAGGCAGTGTCTCATCCGGTGCACTGCATGGCTTCACAGCTGCTTCCCAAGGGGCCACACCCACAGGGCACTGGGCAAACGTGCACTTGCCACACTGTCCTGAGAACAGCATTCCCACCCCAGCCTCGCCACTCTGCATCCTCTCCGGGCCTCACCTTCCTCTTCTGAAATGGGATGATGATGTCGTCCACCTCACAGGGCTGATGTAAAGATCTAACTAGCACATGGATCCACAGAGTCTAATTTGGGAACTGGTGACCTACTGGCTGGCTGCGCACAGAGGAAAGCCCCTTGGTTTCCTGAAGAAGTGTGGCATTCGAGTCTAACTTCCAGTAACTCCCACTGCCCCTGCAGCCAGACTTTGCATGCAGAGAGTTCACAAACCTTCTAGAATCTGGTGAGGAACAGATGAAATGAGCTAAAGGGCTTAACAGGAAGTGGGGGCCTGAACCAGGAACCTGGCTCCCAGGCTCCTTCCCTAGGTGCAGAAGGAGCAACCCCAGGAATGAGTAAGAATGTTTTTCTCTACAAATAACTCACACCCAAGCCTCAAGTAGGCTTAGGGAGTCAAGCATTGTGTCATCACCCACCACAGGAAGCCCAGAGTGAGGGCAGACTCCAGACACGGCACGAAGGGGTGTGACTCTACATCCCCGGCTCCTGGGGCACTGGTGTATTCTTGGAAGCTCGGCCAGGTGTCACAGCTGGACAAGACAGAGAGGTCCCACATTCCCCTTAGGAGTGATGGGCTCCTTTCCAGAAGCTTCCTGCAGACTTCTCCTCTTGCCTCATGTCTAGAATAGAGTGATCTCCATGTTCCAAAAACGGTGACGAGAGAGAGAGTAGGCATCGCCGTGACTGGGTGAGCCTGGTTGCTCTAAACTCTGGCTGTACATTAGAAGCACATGCTGGGCTTCCAGAAAGGAGAGGCCTGGGCCCCACTTCCAGAGATTCAGGTTCAGTGGATCTCCTGCAGAACCTGAGCATCAGAACCTCCTAGCCCCCACAGGGGCATGCTGTGGCCAGAAGGAAACTCAGGGCAAAATGGATGTTGCAGAGGCACCGCCACGACTGACATTCACACCGATGGGAGGAAGCAGCTCGCATCCTGTTGAAGATGCTTCCCTGAATTGCTGTGCAGAGGTGAAGGTTTACCCTCCACCTGGAGGGGCTTGTGGTTCTATGACTGGCACTCCTCCACCCGCCCCTGCTGCTCCCACCCCTTCCTGGGATGAATCTTTTGTTTTCGTGATGCCAGTGCAGGCATTCAGAGCAAAGCCACTTCCAGGCAATTCTAAGAAAGGTGTGCGCACCACTGGGTCCGAGCAAGAAAGCCACGAGCCTCAGGCTCCACGTCCCCTGCTGACCACGTCCCCTGCTGACCACGCCCCCTGCTGACCACGCCCACAGGCTCCTAGGTTATCTGCCGAGGAGGTCAGGGTCTGGTGGACAGGGCCAGGGATGTCTGGTTGGGCTGAAGCTGATGCAGGGGTCCTGCAGTCACGACTGCCTCCGATTCAGCTCTGAATGGTCCTCCCTGTCCTTCCATGCAGCCATGTGCCGCATAGCAACATTTTCGACAACACGCATTGTATACTGCGGTGGCCCATTAGATTATAAGGGAGCTGAAAAATTCGTATCACTTAATGACACTGCAGCTGTCTTAACGTCTTAGCACAATTATATATGTATGTGTGTGTGTGTGTATATATATATATATATACACACACACGCACACATATATACACATATATATTATATATATATATGGGGGGGTGGAGAGGGGAGAGCGAGTATAGCCTAAGTGTGCAGTGTTTATAAAATCTGCAGCAGGCCGGCCACCGTGGCTCATGCCTGTAATCCCAGCAAGTTGGGAGGGCGAGGTCAGGAGTTGGAGACCAGCCTGACCAACATGGAGAAACCCTGTCTCTACTAAAAATACAAAATTAGCTGGGCGTGGTGGCACATGCCTGTAATCCCAGCTGCTCAGGAGGATGAGGCAGGAGAATCACTTGAATCGGAGAGGCGGAGGTTGCAGTGAGCCGAGATCTCGCCACTGCACTCCAGCCTGGGCAACAAGAGCAAAAAACTCCAACTCAAAAAA
>NW_016107938.1:630637-644790 GCF_001604975.1 Cebus imitator
AAAAAAAAAAAAAAAAAAGTCTTCAGTACTCACAGTAATGTCCTAGGTCTTCACATTTCCTCCCTGCTCACTCACTGACTCACAAGAGCAACATCCAGCCCAGCAAGCTCCATTCATGGTAAGTGCCTTGTACAGGCGTACTGTTTTTAATCTTTCCTATTGTATTTTTACTGTACCTTTTCTCTGTTTAGATATACAGACACCACTGTGTTACAACTGCTGACAGCGCTCAGTGCAGTCACATGCAGGTTTCAGCCTGGACAAATAGGGTGTCCCATGTCGCTGGGTGTAGAGCAGCGTACACCATGTGGGTGTGTGGAAGTTCACTCTGTGATGTTTACACAGCAAAGTAGCTGAAGGACCCGTTTCTCAGAATGTATCCTCATCCTTAAGCAGCACAGGACTGATATTTGTAAAAAGGGCAAGAGACAGCTTGTGCCTCTCAGAAAAGGTGCTCATTTTCAACTGCTTTAGGAAATTTTGAAAGAGGGAGGAGGAGCATTAAAGTGGCTGAGAGTGTTTCTTTCCAGTTGGTGATTCTGCACCTCACACACGTAAACAGTCCAGGGAATATCCTGGGTAGCAGTGGTGGAGAGTGGTAGTAATTCACATTGAAAGGAGGGGTTCACCACTGCATATACAGATGGCCTCACTAGGTGCTGAGGAAGCTCTGATGCCCCCGGGAGGATCAAACATGTGTCGTGGAGACAGGACATGATGACATGTGGGAGAAGACAGTTGAAAGCCGAGTAATCCCCACACCGGCCACATGGGTTCAGAGGCTTTCCTGTGAATTACTTCCAGTAGAACGGTCTCCCATCAAAGGAAGCATATACAAGGGGGCGTGTGTGTGAAGCTAAAAAGGTGATTTGTATAGGGAACTGAGTGTCTCAGAGCTCTATAGGGAGACCTCCATGAAGCAGAGGACTGAAGGAGAGGTTAGAGCAACTCAGGCCCAAGCTCTGTTCTCCGGAATCACCAGCAACTTGACAGGGAAGGCTTTCCTTACTTTTGTTGCAAAATCCAACTACAATTACAATAACCATAAGTTAGGAGGTTAGCTACAAGTATGAATAGCACAGGCAGCTTAATTCCTAATAAGAAAGCCTAAACCACTTTGTGTGACTTTTTACCAAAAATAAATTACTGTATATCTTGACATTTATAAGAAAAGATACAAGATAAAAAAACTGTCTCCTTTTAGAGCTAAGGTTGTCAAGCTGCAGATATTCAATTGATTTGTGAGACTGATGCGTAAGAGGGTGGGAGGGAAGGGGCCTCCCCATGTGAGGCCTTCTCAGAATTTCTGCTCCTTGAGCCACCTGGGGACACGGAAAGCCAAACGTGATTTCAGGCGAATACATTAAAGAGTCACAGATAAGAAAGTGTGTAATTGGATGTATCATTATGATATTTTCCACTGTCAGCAAAAGAAAAAGACAATGACTCTTTATACAAGCAAAGAAAATATCACAAACACACTCCTCCTGTGGCCAATGCCCATTTAATTATTATGATAATGCAGTTATCTGGATTTTTACTCTCCACAGATCCATTTGGTTTCAAAGCTCTGAAAATTTGCTTCTCTACTGGAAAATGGAATGCTTTATTTCTGGCTATTATAAAATATCCTTTGCAGTAGTTTATGGTCATGCCAACTGTCTATCTTTACATTTTTTTTTTTGAGACAGACCCTTACTTTGTCACCAGGCTGGAGCGCAGTGGTGCCATCTCAGCTCACTGCAACCTCCACCTCCTGGGTTCAAGCGGTTTTCCTGCTTAGCTTCCCGAGTAGCTGGGACTACAGGTGCATGCCACCGCACCCAACTAATTTTTGTATTGTTAGTAGAGACGGGGTTTCACCGTCTTGGCCAGATTGGTCTCGATCTCTTGACCTCGTGATCCACCCGCCTCAGCCTCCCAAAGTGCTGGGATTACAGGCGTGAGCCACCATGCCTAGCCCTTTACAGTTGTTAAATCAAGTTTAGACTAAGCTGCCTTCTTACATATCTTAAGTTTAGCCTGAAGGTTTTTCAGTGTGTCATGAACTATAACAAGTGGAGGTGTAAATGAACCGTATCTTACTCTCGTGCCAATCACTGGGTTTAGGCCAATCAAAAGCAGCCAACTGTTCGAACCATGTTCAAACAATGCAAACGATGTTCAAATACCACAAGCGGAGAGCTGTAGACAATCTAGCTCTTTCTGCACTTTACTTCCATTTTCTGTACGTCACTTTCTTTTTTCTATCCATAAATCTTCCGACACATGGCTGCGCGGGAGTCTCTGAGCTTATTCTGGAATTGGAAGGCTGTCTGATTCACGGATCATTCATTGCTCAATTAAACTCCCTGAGATTTAATTTGATTGAAGTTTTCTTTTATCACAGCTCACTTGCATTTTTTTTTCTTTTGAGGAAAATACTGGGACAATAAAAACAATTATTAACAAGCCAGAATAGAAGTTTCGAATTGTCAATGTGAATGTGCAGCTCATTCATTTTTTCTTATTATTGTTAGTCATCTTATAAATACAGAACCACAAATTCTTCACTTCCTTCATAGTATATACCTCTTTCAGCTCTGGGAATTACAAACCCTTTACAATTTTACCACTTTCAGAAAACAAACAGGTTTCTTATCAGAAACTGTGTTCTCTCCCCAGATGTCACTCTTTGCATTTAAATAACTGAACCTGAGGCCTTTGGTACCACAAACATCAAAGCTCTCTATTGACTGCGCGGTCCACTGAAATGCGCCTTAATACCATTTGAGAACCCCAACCCTTTTTTTTAATCTATAAAAGGAAGTTTATTAAAGTGTATTGACTCACATGATCACAAGATGAAGTCCCACAATAGGCCATCTGCAAACTGAGGAGCAAGGAAGCCAGTCTAAGTCCCAAAACCTCAAAATTCAGGAAACCAACAGTGCAGCCTTCAGACTGTGGCAGAAAAGCCTGAGAGCCTCTGGGAAATTACTGGTGTAAGGCCAAGAGTCCAAAAACTGAAGAACTCAGAGTCTCATGTTTGAGTGTAGGAAGCAGCCAGCACAGGCAAAAGATGAAGGTCGGAAGACTCAGCCAGCCTAGTCCTTCTACCTTCTTCTGCCTGCTTTATTCTAGCCATTTTCGCAACTGATTAGATGGTGCCCACCCAGATTAGCTGTGGGTCTGCTTCTCCCAGTCCATTGACTCAAACGTTAATCTCCTTTGGCAATGCCCTCACAGTCACACCCAGGAACAATACTTTGCATCCTTCAATCCAATCAAGTTAATGTTCGTTATTAACCATCACACTATGAGACCATCTACTCTGGCTACTCAATCAATTTTAGTGGTCATTAAATGATTTATTTATGAAGTAACATTTTAGCAAATACTTTAATGACAAATTAGGTTTAGCCAAAATACAAATATGGAAAGACTTTTTTTTTTGAACAAAGACAAATTAATACCTCAAAATAGGGCAAAAAATCTCTTAAAATTATTATTTTTTATTGCATTTTAGGTTTGGGGGTACATGTGAAGAACATGCAAGATTGTTGCGTATGTACACACATGGCAGGCAGTGTGATGTGCTGCCTTCCTCCCCATCACCTATATCTGGCATTTCTCCCCATGCTATCTCTCCCCAAGTCCCCACCCCCTGCTGTCCCTCCCCTATTTCCCCCCTACAGACCCCAGTGTGTGATGCTTCCCTCCCTGTTTCCATGTGTTCTCATTGTTCAACACCCACCTATGAGTGAGAACATGCAGTGTTTGATTTTCTGTTCTTGTGTCAGTTTGCTGAGAATGATGGTTTCCAGGTTCATCCATGTCCCTACAGAGGACACGACCTCATCCGTTTTGATGGCTGCATATTCTACAGTGTATATGTGCCACATTTTCCCTATCCAGTCTATCATCGATGGGCATTTGGGTTTGTTCCAGGTCTTTGCTATTGTAAACAGTGCTGCAATGAACACTCGTGTGCATGTGTCCTTATAGTAGAACGATTTGTAATCCTTTGGATATATACCCAATAATGGGATTGCTGGGTCAAATGGAATTTCTATTTCTAGGTCCTTGAGGAATCGCCACACTGTCTTCCACAATGGTTGAACTAATTTACACTCCCACCAACAGTGTAAAAGTGTTCCTATTTCTCCACATCCTCTCCAGCATCTGTTGTCTCCAGATTTTTTAATGATCGCCATTCTAACTGGCGTGAGTTGGTATCTCAATGTTGTTTTGATTTGCATTTCTCTGATGACCAGTGATGATGAGCATTTTTTCATATGTGTGTTGACCTCATGTATATCTTCTTTTGTAAAGTGTCTGCTCATATCCTTTGCCCACTTTTGAATGGACTTGTTTGTTTTTTTCTTGTAAATCTGTTTTAGTTCTTTGTAGATTCTGGATATCGGCCCTTTGTCAGATGGGTAAACTGCAAAAATTTTTTCCCATTCTGTTGGTTGCCGATTCACTCTAATGACTGTTTCTTTTGCTGTGCAGAAGCTGTGGAGTTTGATTAGGTCCCATTTGTCTATTTTGGCTTTTGTTGCCAATGCTTTTGGTGTTTTGGTCATGAAGTCCTTGCCTACACCTATGTCCTGAATGGTTTTGCCTAGATTTTCTTCTAGGGTTTTTATGGCGTTAGGTCTTATGTTTAAGTCTTTAATCCATCTGGAGTTAATTTTAGTGTAAGGTGTCAGGAAGGGGTCCAGTTTCTGCTTTCTGCACATGGCTAGCCAGTTTTCCCAACACCATTTATTGAACAGGGAATCCTTTCCCCATTGCTTGTTTTTGTCTGGTTTGTCAAAGATCAGATGGTTGTAGACATGTTGTGTTGTCTCTGAGGCCTCTGTTCTGTTCCATTGGTCTATATCTGTTTTGGTACCAGTACCATGCTGTTTTGATTACTGTAGTCTTGTAGTATAGTTTAATGCCTCCTGTTTTTTTTTTTTTTTTTTTTTTTTTTTTTTTTTTTTTTTTTTTTTTTTTTTTTTTTTTTTTTTTTTTTTTTTTTCGAATTGACTTGGCTATGTGGGCTATCTTTTGGTTCCATATGAAGTTTATGGTGTCTTTTTCCAGTTCTGTGAAGAAGGTCATTGATAGCTTGATGGGGATAGCGTTGAATCCATAAATTACTTTGGGCAGCATGGCCATTTTCACGATATCAATTCTTCCTAACCATGAACATGGAATGTTTCTCCATCTGTTTGTGTCCTCTCTTCATTGAGTAGTGGTTTTTAGTTCTCCTTGAAGGGGTCCTTTACATCCTTTGTTAGTTGTATTCCCAGGTATTTTATTCTCTTTGTAGCAATTGTGAGTGGCCGGGTATTGTGCTTTCTGAATTCACCATGGCTATTTTTCTATGGAAGTTCAAAGATGGGAGTAATCTTTGAATAGCAGTAATCTACGGGTGGCGACATATGACTTCTTCATGTCTTTGGCAACTTTGTTTAATTGTGTTTAAGTTGCTAGTCTCTTTTTCTTAATGAATGGTCCTTGTTTCATGTTTGTGGCCATTTTCACGGTCAGCCATCTGGGCGAACTGCTCTTTCTCTTCTTTTGGTATCACTCCTCTCCTTGCTGCTCAGCTGTAGTTTCACACAACGAGATAAGTAGAGCTTGTGGGGTCATTTACAGGAAACGAGGAGCATGACTCGCTCCCCTGAAGTTAGAAATGGCACATGGGGAGGCAGAGCAAATCTGTGCACAGTATTCATGTGAAAAATATCCCTGTACCACTGCCTGCTTCGCATTTGAGTTAAAAAAAAGGCTTCCCTGAAATATAATAAGCTATATATATTTTTAAGAGTGACAAGAATTGACTCGCTTCCCTTCAGTTCCCAGTCTTCTCCAAAGGTAGTCTGATGTTAATATTTCATAACATTGTCTGGGAGGCCAGAGGCCAGCCTCAGAGACGAGAAAGCATGTAGCTTGGCTTGGGCTTGTTTTTTAAGGGTCTGGGTGCCTACAGAATGAGAAGTTCAGCATCTGCAGAGCACCAAAGTGAGAGGCTGGGGGATGGCAGCACCCAGGACTTGCAAATATGCAAACTCAAGACTTTGCTGATTAAAGTCCACAAGGCTAGGGAAGGGAAAGGCTAAATTTCTTCAGCAACTGGAACTAAGCAATGTGCATTCAGTTTCTCTCAACACATTACATTCTACTCTGAATCAAACTATATTTAAAACTATTTTAAGCTATATTTTAAAACGTATGTTAAAGTCCCTGTGTATGATTATAACATGTGGTTTTGTAGGAGAATGACCTTGCTGTTAGGAAATATCCAGAAATTTTTAGATATGACCTGTACAACTTACCTTCAAATGGTTTATAAAACAGAGAGAGAGAGAGGGAGAGAGAGTGCAAATATGGCCAATGTTAATAATTCCTCAATCAATGGTGAATGGCAAACAGGGGTTCTTTGTACTATTCTTTTAGCTTTTTGTGAGTCTGAAATATTTGAAAATTGGGGAAAATACTTAGGAATAACTGTAACAAAAATACAGGACCTATATGAATGAGTGTATAATATAATATTTAAGGATATAAAATGCAACCTAAATTCATGAAAAAATTATATATGATTACAGAAGTGAAGAGATGAGACATAATTTTTTTCTGGTGTTCATATTTAAAAAATCTCACACACTTTTATGCGTTAGAACATTAAATTGTTACAGAGAAACTACAGAGCATTCACTCATTCATTCTGCCTCTCTCCGTTTGCTCAATAAACACTGAGTCATCACATGGGCCGGCATGGTGGCCCAGCCCCTGGCCCCAGAAGCAGTTCCCCATTCTGTGCTCTGTGCACAGCATGGTGCTCAGTGCTTGGCAGGAGAGAATGGGGAAGCGAGCAGGGCGGCGGTGGGGGACATGATTAAGAACAATCGTGGTTCTCCCCAAAGATGCTGGTGCATCCATCTCACTACTCCAGGCTAAGAAGGGACAGACTCAAAAGCTGGGGAGAGGGCTGGGAGGGCCGTGACTCCAGAGAAAACCTTATCTGCAGGGCTGCTTCAGGATCCACACAGGACGTCCTGCTGGCGCCTGCTGCACTGTTCCCAGAGTGACGGAGCAGGAGAATGTAGCCTGGTCCTGCTGTGTGCTGTGGCTGTGTGGCCCAAGGCACCTCGATTCACGTCTCTGGCCCCAGTCTCTCCACCTGCAACGAGAGGTGGGTGGGACAAACTACATCTCCCAGGTGCCTCCAGTGCTGACGTTCTATATGGGCTGCCCTGTTTCTTCCGGACTGGTCATTTCTTGTAGATTAAACTTACTAGGATCTAACTGGGTGCTACGGGGAGGATATTAAGCTCCTTATATGCTGAGTGTTGAGGTCACACATGAACTATATCTGAAGCCAACTGATCAGTACCAAACTGTGGGCCCACCCCACCAAGGAGAAGCCTTGGCCTCTCATGGCCCTTTGCAGACCCTCCCTTCTTCATGCAAGCTGGTGCTGGAGGGCACTTTCCCTCAGGAGATCTGGTCCCCATGCCGGGGAGCGCACACACCTACTGTACACGGTGGGATCTAGAAATCTCCAAGCCGCTTCCTTGGCTCCAGTTCTGCTTCTGTAATGTGAATTCCAGCCTCAGTTAGACACCAGGAGCCTTTCAGACCCATTTCTGCTCTTTCTCCAAAATACAGGTGCCTGGGCAACAACTATGGGGAGAGATTTTTTTCAGGTCTTTGCTCTGTTCCTCTTTTCAGAAGAGAGAAAAAAGCAGTGGGGGTAAGAGATGTTTTTTCTCTTGATAGAAGCTGGTAAGAGGCAGTCTATCAGTAAGGAATTTGGAGGTTTTTAGCTTTTAATTTTGGGTCATTCTTCCTTCTGATCATGTCAATTCATGAGTTCATTTCTTCTCCGAAAACAGATTAGCCTTCGAGCTTCCCAAAAACTGAGACAACCGGGTCCTCCCCATCTTTGAGTCAACCTGGCCTTGGGGAGAGTGAATGGGTTTTGGAGGCAGATAAACCTGGACGAGGCTTCCTTCAGGTGTTCACCTGCAGCAACTTAGTGGCTGTGGGATGTCTTGGAATGTGCGGAACTCTGAGCAGCATGGCCCAGCCGTGACCTCTTACTGTCCCTCCCATCCACAGGGACCCAAATGCAGGTGGTCACCAGCCTCCTCTAGAGCATCACTTCCAGTCATTGATATCTGCATTAATAGCCCTTGAGAGGACAGGGGCCCTGAGGGGAGTTTCCTGTAACCAAAGAGGTAATGTAATATGGTGGGGTTCCTAAGGCATTCGAGAGTAGGTTAATCCTGCCCTTCGAAAATTTCCCCTCAAACCTTTCAGTCATGAGCTTCCAAGATGAGGAGCTTCATGCCAGGCAATGCAAAGAGACAGCATTGTCTCCAAGGCTCCATGTCATGGAGAGCTAGTCATGTCACTCTCACTTAGCCTTATGGGTGAGTAAGCCCAGGCCTAGGGAGCTAGTGGAGCAGGGCCTGAACTTGAACTCCAGTGGGCCGGCTGCAGGCCCTGCTGTTCCGGGACTTCCACCACAGAGAGGCTCACAGCCTCTCAGCATCTAGCCCAACCACGCCAGTCAAGAGGGTGGTAAATTCTAAAAACCCCCGATCACCAGCTGCTTCGGTCCCTCAGGCCTTGCTGTTCTCAATCTACCCCCTGGCTGTCCCCGGGGGGCTCCCCAGCAGGGCCTCCAAAGGCACCCCTCCCACGCTTCACACCTGCCTGGGGTGCCTCTTTCCTGCTTGAATTTAACTAAATCCAACATCTCTTGAGCTGTTTGTGTGTTCTGGACACTGCACTAGGGAAACAGTCCCCGTGGCAGGGAACTCACAACTTAGCCTTGGAGAGCACGATCTTGAACTGGAGAAAGCATGGCAAGTGTCTTTAAACAAAGTAAGGGGGTCTGAGGGATGGAGGAGGTCCACACCACCCATGTGTTCCATGCTTCAGAACCTGGGAACATGGCTGCTCTAAGGGGGCTGCGCCAGACATGCCACATTTCACTCCAACCTTCACAATTGTCCTTCAGAGGGGCCATATCGCTCCCACTTTCTGCAGATAAGAACATCAAGTTACAGCCTGGTGACTTTGACCATGGTCATGTAAGTGCCATGGGCACTGCCGAATTTCCAACACACATCCCTCCGGCTTCTACGTCAGCCTGATTCCCCCCGTTCCAGATCCTCCCCTCAGTGCAGCCCAACCCTCTTTCAGAGCAGACGTCTCTGTAACCACCCTGCTCCTAAGTGGAGGGTTCAGGTTCAGGCTCAGAGGCTCCGTCCCCAAGCCTTCTCTTAGACACTGGCACAGAGCTGTTCAAGAGTGGCTGGCCAAGGCTCTGGTGAATGTGAGCCTCTGGGAGGTCCTGAAGAGGATACATGAAGGGGTGTTTATGTGGAAAGGATGGAGAGAACGTTTGGAAGGAGAGTACTGCGTGGGCTGCGGTGAGAATGGGAAGACTCCGGTTTCTCTGGGAAACGGCACTGGACCCACATGGCTGGGAGAAGACATCATGGGATAGGTCAGAGGCACCCGTGAATGATCCCCGCCTATTCAGGGGAAGGATGTGAGCAGAGCTGTGGAGGGCATGCAAGTGGAGGGAGGCTGTCGCCCAGGCAGGTGCCATCAGCCCAGACCGAGCCCCCTGGTGGTGGTGGTGGGAGGGATGGGAAGGATGGCACTGGTAGCAGAGCTTGAAAGAGGATGAAACCACAGGGGTGGAACCAAGGGACCTTCCAAAGACAGAAGCTACAGCACTCATAACTGCCTGGACGTGGAGAACGCAGCTAAAGGGAGAACCCCAGGTGACTGAGTTTTGCAGTCTGGGTGTTAGAGAAAATGGTCTAGACATGGACTAAAACAGATAAATCAGAAGAGGGCCTGCATAGGATAAAAGAAAACAAGTTTGATTTTCAGGTTGCCAAGAGTTGGAGGGATAGGTGGGTGAAGACATCATCAAACTACATGAATAGTGAGTCTATCTCAGTGGAAAGAAAAGGACCAAAAATATGTAAATATATATATATAAATATATAAATATAAATATGTGTGTGTGTGTATATATATATATATATATATACACACACACACATATTTATATTTATACAAAATATACATTTACATTTATATCTCTATGTAAAAATACATTTATCCATGTATTAAAGTATTTTAATATGTAGAGCTCAGGAAACACAACAGAGACCTGTGGGGCATCCACACAGGGTGGTTGAAGCCAGTAGCATGGAGACCCCCAGGGCAGGGGCTCTCAGTATTTCATGTGCTTCAGAATGGCCAGGGAGGCCCAGCGCCGTTCCCCGGCAGGAGGACATATTTAATGAGCACAGTTTCCTTCTCTAGCAGATAACATTTGCATACAGTCTTCAGATCTTAATCTAAAAACGTGAGCTATATAGGAATTTCAGAAAATGTGAACTGTATATTAGTTGTTGCTTGTTTGTTTTAAATAAACAGCCATTTGCTGCCTTTCAAATCATACCAGATGGGCACTTATTTAATCTATTTACTACGATTTTTATCCTAACCCTAAATTACGTGGCCTGAGAGCTGCTCAGTCTCCATTGTCCAGTTGTTGAGAACGGGGACTTGGGGGCCACAAGCTTGGGTTTGCACGCTAGCTGCTACCTAGAAACTGTGGTCTCGGGCCATTTACCCAGTGGTACTCTGGGCTCCTCCTGCATAGCAAGGGTATGATAGGTGCACACACTTCACAGGCCTCTTGTGTGATGAAATAACAGCACTTGGCACCTAGTAGGTTCCTGACACCTAGTATGCATTTAATGACTGTTAGTCGTGATCTTTATCATTGGTTAGCTCTTGGGGAGGGGGACTCATTATACAGAGAAGCTGCAGGAAGAGGTGCTGGTGAGTCAGAAGGTTGTCAGTGGTTCCTTGAGTCAGTACAGGACCAGCCCGCCAGCCTGTGCCACAGCGGAAGCTCAGAGTGAGATCTAAGCTGGCTGCCATGGGCTGGCAAGCAAAGGTGCCTTTCACACCTTCTGGCTACTTGACCAAGTTTCCAATTTGGGGGATTGCAATGATTGCTGGGAAAATACTTCTTCCATGGCAGCCTGCCAGCGGACTGGGCACTGGTCATCACTTCTTATTCCCACTGTTGGCCAAGACTGGTCTTGGCAGAGGGGACACCGTATGTTCTTTCTGGTGCCTACAACAATCTCCCGAGAGACCAGCAGGCTGCCAAACCTTCCATTGCAGGTTGGAAAGATGAGAAGTCAACCTAACAGCCAGGCTTCTTTCTGATCTATGTATTTAAACAACTTCCTAGGCTGACCTATGTCCCCTTGGTTGGCCAATCAATTATTTTCCTAATTTGACTAATTTTCATCTTCTCGGGCAGCCCATATCGTGAGTCTTGACCATCACCTACAGCATCATAAAAACTGACCCTTATTCAGAGGGGCCTTCCTGAGTGTCAATGGTGCATTTAACTCTCTGAAGCACAATCTCTGCCAGGCACAGTGGCACATGCCTGTAATCCCGGCACTTTGGGAGGCCGAGGCGGGCAGATCATGAGGTCAGGAGATCAAGACCATCCTGGCCAGCATGGTGAAACCCTGTCTCTACTAAAAATACAAAAAAACTAGCTGGGCGTGGTGGCATGCACCCATAGTCCCAGCTACTTGGGAGGCTGAGGCAGGAGAATTGCTTGAATCTGGTAGGTGAAGGTTGCAGTGAGCCAAGATAGCGTCACTGCACTCCAGCCTAGGTGACAGTGCGAGACTCCGTCTCAAAAAAAAAAAAAAAAAGCATGATTTCATTAGTCCTCACAGCATCACCGAGGAGAGATATACTATTTTCATTCCCATTTTGCAGGTGAGCAAACTGATACTTGGGACCATTGGGGTCATTTTCCCAAGACCACGCTGCTACTGGTTTGTGTGTTTGGAGGTGGCTTGAGGACTTAAAATTCTTGAAGATGTTTTCAATCTCTCTTCTGAGCACTCTAAGTCATGTTGGGGCCACAGAGGTGAATCAGTCCACCTGAGACCCCATCCCCAGGCCTGCAGTATGGGTCTTTGCATGTCTTCTAGAGATTTCTATCCCGTGTCCTGGCCCTGGTTGCCAGCCTTCCCCCCATATTGCCATAGTGTCCAGCAGATATGTTCCTCACCTTTCCCTTTGTCCCTTAAACACAGCTCAAATTAAGTCCCCATGATTAATGCACCTCTTCAGGCTGGAGGGCATGATGTGAAGATTGCAGTGTAGAAAAGAGGATGTCAGCCCTCACTGCTCCATGAGTCCCACTGTGCTGTCCTTCCATGGACTTTCCTATTCACCTTCTCCCTTCTTGGCTCCCAGACAACCTTCCTCAAGATGGAGTCCCTCTCCATCTATTTCCCCGGAGTCGCCCTCAGCACAGGTGAGCTGAAGACAATGAGGATGACCAAAGAGAGAAGAGGTGCATGTGAAGCGCCTGCACGTGGGCTGGTCTGCCACTCAGGACTTCCATGTGGATTGTGGAGGAAACCTGTAGATTTGACTTATTTTGCTAGATGATGTTGAAACAGGAGAGCTCCCTGAGCCACCTCACAGGACGAGCAAAAGGAATGTGGCTTGTCTGTTCATGCGGTATTTGCTGAAACCCCTTATGGGAGGGGGAGCATGCAGATGGGCAGGTGCAGGAGCTGGGGTGAACACCTCTGGGCTCCAGTCCCACAGTAGCATCCAAGAGTGTGTGCCTGAGGCTCCCAAGGCCCAAGTGGGCATGTGTTACAGTGCACTCTTTTAGCTTTACTGTCCACAGACGGCTTAAGTGTTACCAGCTCAGTGCCCTCTTAGTACCTTGGTCCTTGTCCAGTGTCTAGGAAGAATCAGGTCACATATGGACTTGAAGGATTAATGCAGGGATTTTATTGACTGGTGGAGGTGGCTCTCACTGGATGGATGGGGAGCTGGAAGGAGGATGGAGTGGGAAGATGATCTTCCCTGGCATTTGGCCATCCAGAGGCCAATCTCCTCTCTGAACTGTCCCCAGCCGAACACCTCTTGACATTCAGTTGCTCCGTCTCTTCTCTCTGCTGAACCATTCTGCTGATCTTCTGATCTTCAATTTGTGTCCTTATCTGCTAGTGGAGCCTGGGGGTTGGGGATTATATGGGTACAGTATAGAGGGCTAAGGTGGGCCAAAAGGCAACTTTTGGGCATGAAAACAGGAATGCTTGTTTTCATGTAAGGCCGCAGGTATCCAGGTTTGAGGGTGGGGCCTTTGCCAGGAAACTGACCTCTTCTATCCAGTATTTCCCTGTCTCCTGTCTGTATCTGTGTATGATTGCCTACTTGGTCAGAATAAATTGAATCCAGAAGAAACAAATATAATTGACCTACAAATGCTATTATTGCAAAGTTACTCTGAAATAACGTGTGAGAAAACTTAAAAAGACCCTTGACAAGTAGGAGGTGTGTGCAAGGTGTGTGCAGGATGGGAGTGAGAGAGGGCTTTGCTCATCCGATGCCTGTGTGGTAGGCACTGGGCTGTGGAACATTCCCAGTGTTTTCTCAGGAAGAGATAATAAGGTGTCATATTCTTGGTGAAGACACAGGATCAGAGAGGCCAAGTAAAGCAGGTATGATGTGACAGAGGCACAATTTTTTTCTTATGTTATTTTTCCTATAGGAAGCTGCTTCTCATGTTTGTAGATAGCTTAGTTCAAGCAGAGATTGGTGGGTGATATCAGATAAAACATTTAGGACTTTTAGGGGAAAACATACTGTGAAAACATCAAGTGTCATTATTAAATGAATTCTCAATGCTTTCCACATGTATTTTTTCTTCTAAGAAAGTTGTGGGGCAGGGTGTGGTGGCTCAAGCCCATAATCCCAGCACTTTGGGAGGCTGAGGTGGGTGGATCACCTGAGGTCAGGAGTTTGAGACCAGCCTGGCCAACAAGGTGAAACCCTGTCTCTACTAAATATACCAAAAATTGGCCAGATGTGGTAGCAGGCACCTGTAATCCCAGCTACATGGGAGACTGAGGCAGGAGAATCACTTGAACCTGGGAGGCGGAGGTTGCAGTGAGCCAAGATTGTGCTATTGCACTTCAGCCTGGGCAACAAGAGAAAAACTGCCTCAAAAAACAAAAAAATCATGGCAAAATTTACACAACATAAAATTTACCATTTTAACTATTTTTTTTTTC
>NW_016107938.1:645048-648573 GCF_001604975.1 Cebus imitator
TTTTTAGTAGAGATGGGGTTTCACCATACTTGCCAGGCTGGTCTCGAACTCCTAACTTCAGACCGCATATTGTTGACCATTAATCTGTTGATGGGTGCTCAGCTGCTTCTGCCTCTTGGCTATTGTGAACAGAACTGATGTGAAGACAGGTGTGCAAGTATCTCTCTGAGACTGTGCTTCCTATTCTTTTGTGTGATGCCCAGAAGTGGAATTGCTGGGCCCTACAGTAATTTCCTTTCCTTTTTTTGAGGACCTGCCCTACTCTTCACCACAGTAGCTACACCATTTTACATTATCTTCTTCACCCATTCTTTAAATAGCTGTTTTTTGGAAGGCAGAAAACTGTAGGTCACTGGGAAACCAGCCACATCTTTGGTCTTGGGAGCCCAGGGACTTAGGGAGCCCCAGCTCTCCGTCTAGCCACACAGACAGTGAGTGCTGCCTGCCTGGAGCTGCCTGAATGGGGAAGGGCATGTAGCTTTGCACAAAGATGGACTCTTCTGCCAAAACCAGCCTCACGCATAGCCCTCTGGTGTGAAATGGTATTGGAGTTATGCAGGAGAATGTCCTTGTTTTGAGAAGTACATGCAGAAGTGTTTAGGTGTAAAGCAGCAACACCGCCATGCAGGACAGGCATCACAGGACTCTCCTTTTGGGGTGCTGCCCCCTAGCCCCTTGCCCGCTGACAGGGGCCCTTTACAGCTAAGAGCCTTTAGATCCACTAGACTGTCTAGTGAGGGTTGCCCTGACTATTCTGCCTGGGGATTTCGCTCAAGTGGAAACAATAGCGGCTCTACACGCAATTCCTGAGCTCCCCTGCACCCTAGTCTGCAAAACTCCCATCACTTGAATGACAGACCAGAGGAAGAAAGATTCTCAGCGCTCCACTGACCGGTTAATACTTACTGAATACCAGGGTAGCCCAGAACTGAAGCAGAACGACCATCCAAGGAGGCTCCTCCTTCTAGTCCCAGCATGATGAGCTCGTTCATAGGTGTGACTCAGTAAACATTTCCTGGGTACCTACTCCAGAAATGAAAGGCACGGACAGGGCAGCAACCTAGAGAAGGGGCAGACATATTGCCTTGTCTTTTTATACTAATTAGAGCAGAACCCTTTTGTATCAAAAAAAAAAAAAAAAAAAGCATGATTTCATTAGTCCTCACAGCATCACCGAGGAGAGATATACTATTTTCATTCCCATTTTGCAGGTGAGCAAACTGATACTTGGGACCATTGGGGTCATTTTCCCAAGACCACGCTGCTACTGGTTTGTGTGTTTGGAGGTGGCTTGAGGACTTAAAATTCTTGAAGATGTTTTCAATCTCTCTTCTGAGCACTCTAAGTCATGTTGGGGCCACAGAGGTGAATCAGTCCACCTGAGACCCCATCCCCAGGCCTGCAGTATGGGTCTTTGCATGTCTTCTAGAGATTTCTATCCCGTGTCCTGGCCCTGGTTGCCAGCCTTCCCCCCATATTGCCATAGTGTCCAGCAGATATGTTCCTAACCTTTCCCTTTGTCCCTTAAACACAGCTCAAATTAAGTCCCCATGATTAATGCACCTCTTCAGGCTGGAGGGCATGATGTGAAGATTGCAGTGTAGAAAAGAGGATGTCAGCCCTCACTGCTCCATGAGTCCCACTGTGCTGTCCTTCCATGGACTTTCCTATTCACCTTCTCCCTTCTTGGCTCCCAGACAACCTTCCTCAAGATGGAGTCCCTCTCCATCTATTTCCCCGGAGTCGCCCTCAGCACAGGTGAGCTGAAGACAATGAGGATGACCAAAGAGAGAAGAGGTGCATGTGAAGCGCCTGCACGTGGGCTGGTCTGCCACTCAGGACTTCCATGTGGATTGTGGAGGAAACCTGTAGATTTGACTTATTTTGCTAGATGATGTTGAAACAGGAGAGCTCCCTGAGCCACCTCACAGGACGAGCAAAAGGAATGTGGCTTGTCTGTTCATGCGGTATTTGCTGAAACCCCTTATGGGAGGGGGAGCATGCAGATGGGCAGGTGCAGGAGCTGGGGTGAACACCTCTGGGCTCCAGTCCCACAGTAGCATCCAAGAGTGTGTGCCTGAGGCTCCCAAGGCCCAAGTGGGCATGTGTTACAGTGCACTCTTTTAGCTTTACTGTCCACAGACGGCTTAAGTGTTACCAGCTCAGTGCCCTCTTAGTACCTTGGTCCTTGTCCAGTGTCTAGGAAGAATCAGGTCACATATGGACTTGAAGGATTAATGCAGGGATTTTATTGACTGGTGGAGGTGGCTCTCACTGGATGGATGGGGAGCTGGAAGGAGGATGGAGTGGGAAGATGATCTTCCCTGGCATTTGGCCATCCAGAGGCCAATCTCCTCTCTGAACTGTCCCCAGCCGAACACCTCTTGACATTCAGTTGCTCCGTCTGATCTTCAATTTGTGTCCTTATCTGCTAGTGGAGCCTGGGGGTTGGGGATTATATGGGTACAGTATAGAGGGCTAAGGTGGGCCAAAAGGCAACTTTTGGGCATGAAAACAGGAATGCTTGTTTTCATGTAAGGCCGCAGGTATCCAGGTTTGAGGGTGGGGCCTTTGCCAGGAAACTGACCTCTTCTATCCAGTATTTCCCTGTCTCCTGTCTGTATCTGTGTATGATTGCCTACTTGGTCAGAATAAATTGAATCCAGAAGAAACAAATATAATTGACCTACAAATGCTATTATTGCAAAGTTACTCTGAAATAACGTGTGAGAAAACTTAAAAAGACCCTTGACAAGTAGGAGGTGTGTGCAAGGTGTGTGCAGGATGGGAGTGAGAGAGGGCTTTGCTCATCCGATGCCTGTGTGGTAGGCACTGGGCTGTGGAACATTCCCAGTGTTTTCTCAGGAAGAGATAATAAGGTGTCATATTCTTGGTGAAGACACAGGATCAGAGAGGCCAAGTAAAGCAGGTATGATGTGACAGAGGCACAATTTTTTTCTTATGTTATTTTTCCTATAGGAAGCTGCTTCTCATGTTTGTAGATAGCTTAGTTCAAGCAGAGATTGGTGGGTGATATCAGATAAAACATTTAGGACTTTTAGGGGAAAACATACTGTGAAAACATCAAGTGTCATTATTAAATGAATTCTCAATGCTTTCCACATGTATTTTTTCTTCTAAGAAAGTTGTGGGGCAGGGTGTGGTGGCTCAAGCCCATAATCCCAGCACTTTGGGAGGCTGAGGTGGGTGGATCACCTGAGGTCAGGAGTTTGAGACCAGCCTGGCCAACAAGGTGAAACCCTGTCTCTACTAAATATACCAAAAATTGGCCAGATGTGGTAGCAGGCACCTGTAATCCCAGCTACATGGGAGACTGAGGCAGGAGAATCACTTGAACCTGGGAGGCGGAGGTTGCAGTGAGCCAAGATTGTGCTATTGCACTTCAGCCTGGGCAACAAGAGAAAAACTGCCTCAAAAAACAAAAAAATCATGGCAAAATTTACACAACATAAAATTTACCATTTTAACTATTTTTTTTTTCTTCTTTCATTCTCTCTTTTTTTT
>NW_016107938.1:648599-661801 GCF_001604975.1 Cebus imitator
AAAAAAAAAAAAAAAACTGAATTATGAAACCAGTTGTACAAAAAGCCTGAGTGAGAGACAAAGATTTTTTCAGCATCATCAGTTGCCATCACAATTCAAGAAAGCCATTGCCTTAGGGACCTTGTAGATTTCATAGTGAAATAGACAAATATGAACTCATTTCCACATCTTTCCCACTGAAGAAGGCTGGAGTTGGCAGGATGGGATTCAGATGGAAAAAGAAGGGCAGGAGGACCACCCTGATGTGGAATGGTCAGGGCAGCTGAGGGGGGAGGGGCTGCAGTTGAGGGGACAATGCGTTTAGCCTCCACATGGCATGAAGGTGAGTGTGGCCATGGCAGTGCTACTTTAGGAACAAATCCTGTGTGACTGCATTATTAAATAGTGCTCATTTTCACTCATGGAAGAAAAAGAAACAAATTGGTTAATTTCCTATCTTCTGTTCCAGAGAGCTGGGCACAGCGGGCATCATACCATTCAGGGGAATCTCCATACTTTCCAGGCACTTAAGATAAATGGGGAACGGGGTGTGGGGGTTGGAGAAAAAGAGAAGCGAACATGTTCAAAAGATCTGCGTGTCTTTCTACTTCACTAACCGGTCAAGCCATTTGTCTGAGAAGGGGCATTTTGGGGTCTTTGATAAGCAGAGTGTGGGCCTGAGTTGAAGACATTGGGAAGTTGTGGGAGGAGAGGAAGGGCATCTTCAAGGGAGAGGGCTCTGGGCCAGAGACCCCCGGGAACGCCTGGGTAGTGTGTGAGTCGGCCTCTGAGCCGTCCACTGCCAGTCCCTCTCAGCTGAATCCTTGCTATATTGCCACACACCTAATAACATGGCCAATGGTTTGACGGTGTGGGATTCACTCAAGGTGCGTGACTTCCACACTTGGGCGTGTGGAGAGGAGAAGGATGAGGACAGATTGGGAGCCATGACCCCAGGAAGTTTGTCATACAGGGAGCACAGGTATGGGCACCCAGGCCTCCAAGAAACCCTCAGACATCTGAGATATAAAGGAACCCAGCATGAAACAAACCTTAAGGCCAGGGAGACCTGGGCCGACACTTGGGCCTTCAATACATTAATGTGGAAGAGTCTCGTACCATTCACTTATTACTCACACAAAGCAACCACTTCGCTGTCGTTGCTGTTTTTGCTTGTACCTGTCTCTCCCCTCCCCCAGCAAAGTCAGTTAGAAACACAACTCATCGGGAGCCACTGGTACTTTCATTATTGATGGCTTGGTTTCGTGCTATATCTGATCTCCTTGCCCTTTCTCTTTTTACTGATCTCACCAGTATTTGAAAATTGGTACGCAATGTAGATGACTACACCGTGGTCAATTTCGTGATTTCCCCGTCCACCAAGAAGGGCTCCCTTATAAGTCAAAAAGCAATTCCCCTGCTCTCTTCCCTATTCCTGCACTCCTGCAGCCTTTCCCGGTGGTCCCAGTGCTTCTCTGAGGGGCACTGTCATGGGCTGCGCTGGCCTCACCCACGCAGGGCTCCAGAACAGCTCTGCAACTGAGGCCAAGAGCACACCTCCAACGCCCACTGCCCTGCTGACATCCCACACTACCCCCACCTCTCCTTCTTCTGAGGTGCTCTGCCCTCCTCTGCCACCCACACTCCAAACCTGAAGTATTCTGAGAAATGCTGACTCAGGTGTCCATGGGGGCGAATAGGAAGAGAGAATAGGACTAAAGAGAGTCAAGGCTCCATTCTCAAAATTCAAAGGGAAGCACCATTGAGGTAGCTTATGTAAAGCAGAGAAAGAGATGTACTTCAGGAAGAGCTCTTGGGCTTTCCTTAGAAATCAGCCCTTCCCCTTTCTTCTTCCTAGGGGACTCCCAGAATAGTTTACACTGGGAGCCCTGACTATGTTGCAACGGGCTCAGAGTAGAGAGAGACCCGGTGACAGAGAACCAGCCAGGCAGCAACCTGTGCCTGCAAGTGAGTGTGGGGAACAAGGAGGTGCAGGCACCGCAGCGCCTGCCACCCACGGGTGCTCAGCAGCCAGTCCTGTGACATGATCAGTGCAAGCCCGCTGTCCATGTGGCAGCAGTTACCCTAGCCAAAGAGAGTAACAAAGTCAGGACATGTGCACCTGCCCTGCTGGCCTTTTGGTTTCCATTAGGACCTTGCTCAATTTCCTGATAAACAAAACAGAGCCATCTGATTCTTTCAGCACAACTCCACTTTTAGGCAATTTTTAGGGATTTTAGGCCCCAGAGAAGAGATACAGAACAGGGGAGGAAGTGCCCAGTTGGCATTAGGGACCATGGTTTGGGGCCCTGCTTGTGTGACCTTTGGGAAGTTACCTTCCCTCTTTCCTTCCATTTCCACACCTGTGCATCAGGGCCACACTCCCTCTCAGTGACTAGAGGGTCACATCGGATCATGAATAGAGTCTGGAGCTGCTAAACAGGCATTCAGTAATCTCATTTGTCAAGGATGGGAGCTCACACCACGGGGCCTGTCTGAGGCAGGGCTGGGAAGTTTTCCTCTAGCTTCCCTTTTCTGAATATCTGCTCCCATCGGTGGTTTCTCCTGCCAACCACTGGCACCCAGCGTCTGGATATCTTGCCTACTGCACTGCCTGCCAAGAAAGTGTCAATGTTATCCCCATGTTGTATGACAGCAGAAAAAGAGAGTCTCCATCTTCAAGCTGAAGGGTCTTTCCCGAGTGGAGATGCAGGCACCACATGCTCAAGGGGGTATTTTCCCGAGCGTCATTTCTACTCAACAACAAAGAATGTAAAATTTTGTAGGGTTTGTTTGTTTGCCTGTTTTTTTGCGATGGAGTGCAGTGGCACAATCTCAGCTCACTTCAACCTCTGCCTCCTGAGTTCAAGCAATTCTTCTGCCTTAGCCTCCCAAATAGCTAGGATTACAGGTGTGTGCCACCACTCCCATCTAATTTTTGTATTTTTAGTAGAGACAGGGTTACACCATGTTGGTTAGGTTGATCTCAAACTCCTGACCTCGTGATCTGCCTGCCTCGGCCTCCCAAAGTGCTGGGACTACAGGTGTGAGCCACTGCACCTGGCAAGGTTATTTTTTTATTGTACTTTAGGTTCTGGGGTACATGTGCAGATCATGCAGGATTGTTGCATAGGTACATACATGGTGACGTGGTTTGCTGCCTCCATCCCCCCATCACCTATATCTGGTATTTATACCCACATTATCCCTCCCCACCTCCCCACCCCTCTTTTTCCCTCCCCTAGTGCCCCCCAACAGACTCCAGTGTGTGATGCTCTCCTCCCTGTGTCCATGTGTTCTTATTGCTCAACACCTGCCTATGAGTGAGAACATGCGGTGTTTGGTTTTCTGTTCTTGTGTCAGTTTGCTGAGAGTGATGGTTTCCAGATTCATCCATGTCCCTATGAAGGACACAAATTGACCGGTTTTTATGACTGCATAGTATTCCATGGTGTATATGTGCCACATTTTCTTTATCCAGTCTATCGTTGATGGGCATTTGGGTTGGTTCCAAGCCTTTGGTATTGTAAACAGTGCCGCAGAGAACATACATGTGCATGTGTCTTTAGAACAGAACAATTTATAATCCTTTGGTTGTATACTCAATAATGGGATTGCTGGTGGTATTTCTATTTCTATATCCTTGAGGAATTGCCACACTGTCTTCCACAATGGTTGCACTAATTTACACTCCCACCAACAGTGTAAAAGTGTTCCTGATCCTCCAAATCCTCTCCAGCATCTGTTGTCTCCTGATTTTTTAATGATCGCCATTCTAACTGCTATGAGATGGTATCTCAATATGGTTTTGATTTGCATTTCTTTAATGACCAGTGATGATGAGCATTTTTTCATATGTTTCTTGGCCTCATATATGTCTTCTTTTGAAAAGTGTCTGTTCATATCCATCACCCACTTTTGAATGGGTTTATTTGCTTTTTTCTTGTAAATCTGTTTTAGTTATTTGTAGATTCTGGATATCAGACCTTTGTCAGGTGTGTAGACTGCAAAAATTTTTTCCCATTCTGTTGGTTGCTGGTTCACTCTAAGGATTTTTTCTTTTGCTGTACAGAAGCTCTGAAGTTTAATTAGGTCCCATTGGTCTATTTTGGCTTTTGTTGCCATTGCTTTTGGTGTTTTAGTCATGAAGTCTTTGCCCATGCCAATGTCCTGAATGGTTTTGCCCAGGTTTTCTTCTAGTGTTTTTGTGGTGTTAAGTCTTACCTTTAATCCATCTGGAGTAATTTTAGTGTAAACTGTCAGGAAGGGGTCCAGTTTCTGCTTTCTGCATATTGCTAGCCAGTTTTCCCAACACCAGATTTTGTTTTTGTATTTAAACATACCTGGACATCTGGCTGGTGTGGTGGCTCACACCTGTAATCTCAACACTTTGGGAGGCCAAGGCAGACATATCATTTGAGGTCAGCAGTTCGAGACCAGCCTGGAAAACATGGTGAAAACTCATCTCTACTGAAAATACAAAAATTAGCCAGCTGTGATGGTGGGTGGCTGTAATCCCAGCTACTCAGGAGGCTGAGGCAGGAGAATTACTTAACCTGGGAGGCGGAGGTATAGGAAGCCAAGATCACGCCACTGTGTGATCTGTCCAGTCTGGGTGACAGAATGAGACTCCATCTCAAAGCAAAACAAAACCAAAAAACAAACAAGCAAGCCTGGACATACCAAAAAATAAAATGATGCAGAGGTCATTAAAATTTTTAGTGTTTTAAGATACTTTAAAGAAATGCTCCTACTTAAGATGAACAGGCATCCACATGATTCCCCCAAGCTCTGACGATGTTTAATTGCAGCCTCCTCAGTTTATTTGCCTGGGGAGGAAACTAAGGCCCAGAGAAGTGAAGAGACTCTCCCTGATCATGGTTCTGTCCTCTGTGAGGGAGAAGCATGGACGTTGCTCTTGCTTTGTCTCCAATGTACCCTCGGTGCCTAGAACAGCACCTGGCACCACTCCCAGCACCACTCCCGAAGTGCAGGTTGAGTGTCCCTTATTTGAAATACTTGGAACCGGAAGTGTTTCAGATTTCAAATGCTGTTATTTTTATTTTTTATTTTGGAATATTTGCAGAATCCATGCTGGTGGAGCATACCTAATCTGAGATCCAACATCCAAAATACTCCAGTGAGCATTTCCTTTTAGGGTCATGTTGGTGATAAAAATGTTTCAGATTTTGGAGCATTTTGCATTTTTGGATTAGGGATGCTCAACCTGTATTTACTGAATAACTCAATTAATCTTAAGAGGTGAGAGGACCCATAAAATCTCCGAGTTGCCCAGGAAGCATCCACATTAACTCCAAGGAGGAGACAGACACTTTCTCAGGGCAGGAGTCGAACTGTTTCTGATCTTCGGTGTCTGGCCCCTAAGATGAGAAGGGTTTTGCCTTGGGGTAAAACTGATTCCAGCATCTCCCTGGAGATGAAAAGCCCCTTATTTCCTGAAGATTCTTCTCAGAGCCACAGGAAGTATGCTGAAATAGACACAGTGATGGTTTCTCATAAAGAGATTACACGTTTTATCCCCTTTTTAACTTTCTTCTTACTTTTTAAATCATAAGCTTGTATCCCTCACTAAATAAAAATCACTTTATAGCACTTTGTGTACATATATATGTATGTATATATATGTGTGTATGCGTATGTGTAAAACCAGCAACAACAAGCCTTCCCCAAAGCGATACACTGTCTGTGCCTTTCTTCAGTGCCAAAGTGAAGCACTTATGGGCATCCCCAGGGACTTGTGTACCAGCCTTGGGTGCCTTGACAGAGGCGGCTCCCACTGGCCCCGATGGCCAGCCCTGCCCCCGTTTGTGACTTATATGGCGCCCCCAGACCTCCAAGGTTTGGTAAGAAACAAAAACACGTGGACAACACACAGCCATGCAGTGAACGCCGCTTAGAAACAGAAACCCATTACAGCAACCCTCCCTGCTTCTCAGGAGCCTGTGTGTGTCACACCAGTCCAGGCCTTTTCTTCCACTGAGCTCTGCTTCCCATCTCAGCTGATAGCACCATCACTCACGGCTGAGTCTCTGTTCACCAGAACTCAGAGCTTTGTGTCCATGGAGTGCCAAGAACAAAAGATATCAGTGTTTCTTAGGGAGAGAACTGTCTTTGTTTAGGGTCAGGACGTCCCGCCTGCTTAGGGAGGGGAAGCCTGAGGAAGAGCTGGCTGCTCTGCAGAGTTCAGAGGAATTGGAAGATAGGGCCAGGGAGGACGTGAGGAAGGGAAGGAAGGCAGAGAAGGTGCAAAGCGACCGAGCAGGAGGCTGAAGTCTAGAGGGAGAAGTTCCCTGACTGGGGCTGCTGAAAGGCTGTCAAGAAATTAAAGCTGTCTTCTACTTAATTTTTAACTCTATGTTTCTAACCTCTGTAAAGACTCTACACAGATAAGACCCTGTGCCGCGGATTTTGGGGGGATGGGGCAAGAAGCCAGTGCCAGGGTAGGAAGGAGGCCTTGAAAGGGGAGGCTGAAGAGTGGAAACTCAGGAGCAGATGTGGGGAGGTAAGTGACATCTGAGCACACAACCTCCAGGACAGTCTCTGGTGGGAAACACCATTTCCGTCGTGTGCCGGATAAGACTTGAGTCTAACTTTACCTTAAATTTCAAAGGACAGGGTGATCCAAGCTGCTATATGAGTTCCATTACCAGGCGTATTCCTTACAATAAGAAGAGTTTAAATCCTGTGGAAATTCTAGAACTTCTCTTTTACATTTAAACACAATTCCTTTGTTCCCATATCCTGAAATCTGTAAATTTAGGCAATTTTACTTTTTATTCTGTGCTTCAGGAGACTCTGAGGGCCAACACATATTTGTCACACACTGACCGTGTGCTCAGGCCTGTAGGAAAACGAGCCTCCCTGCCTACAATGAGCTTAGAACCTCACTGAGGATACGCGTCAAACAAGCACAGGATTGGGTGAGGCCAGTTCAAGGGTCAGGTGCTGCGTTGCCGGGTGAAATGCTGCCCAGGCAGGACAGGTATAAGAGAAAGGGAAGATCCTGGAAGACCAGAAGGCCCAGGAAAGTCTCAGTGAGGCGGGGGAGAGTTTCAGGATTGACCATGGGTGGACAGGGCTCTGCAGACCAGGATCTTTTCTATCCACATTTGAGGCCAGAAAGTTCTTCATGGTGGGGGCTGTCCCGTGCATTGCAGGAGGCTCAGCAGCATCCCTGTCCTCTATCCACTCAACGTCAGTGGCACTCCTTCCCGAGTTGTGACATGTGTCCAGACATGAATACTTGTTCCCTGCAGGGAACAATCACCACGCTGAGGACCACATGCTGAGTAAAGGGAACAGCAGAGGAACTGGAGCAAGCAAGAGAGCTGGTCAACACAGGCGAGCTCTTACGTGGGCCTCCCCACGGGCCTCTGGCTGGCCCCCAGGCAACTCTTTTTTGAGCACCAGTGGCCACATGCTCAGGGCAGGCATCACTGGTGGCCATTCTACTCACACCTGTCTCTGGCATCAATAGCCTGATGACACACTGGGGATAGTATGTAGTAGGTATATCTAGATGGGCACAAAAATAGCCATGACTGCCAAGCCAAAACATTCAGAATTGCTCTCCTCAGTACAAGTCAAGTATCACTAATCTGACTTCAGAGTTTCCGATTAGGGATGCCAAACTGGTAAGTATAATGCAAACCTTCCAAAATCCAAAAAATGTGAAATCCGAAACACTTCTGGTTGCAAGCATTTTGGACAACGAATACTTAACCTGTAGTACATTTCTGATGAGAGTTTGACATGTTTTGGAAAAATCAGTTTGACAGTGATGTGCCCAGTTGAATGCAAGGAAGGAGCAGGGTTTTCTGACCTGGTGATTGTGGATATGCCTCAGGAGGCCAATGACCCTGAAACTGGCCATCATTGTGTGGGTTTGTTTGCTTTTCTGAGGAGGGATTCCATAGCTTTCATCCAACCCTCCACAAGTTGAGAGCTCTTGGATTCAACTGGTGCCAGCACATAAGACAGGACCATCAGTGCATATTTGAATAGGACCATCCTGCCCCCCCGCCCATCTCTCTGGTCCCTGCTTCCACTTCCCACAAACAAACATCCAGTCCACAAAGCTCACTGAGCAGCTGCAGTGAGCTCTGTGCCAAGCATGTGCCAGGGACTGGGGCTGCAAAGAGAGGTGGAGCCCACGGGGAAGAGGTCACAAGATAGTCAGTTGTCTCATGAAGTCTAATACAGGTGAAGCCAGAGAATCACAAGCCATGAAAACCTTTTGTAGGTGACATCTGAGCTTTGCCTTGGCAGTTGATCTCACCAGAATACATATGCAGTAAAGATGGGCCTGGAATTGCTGGTGGCTGAGGAAATGGGAGAGGGAAAAGCAGCCGGACAGTCATGGTGCAGAAAACCCTCATCACTACTAAGACTTAGTGACTAATTGCACACAGGGGAAGGAAGCTTGGGAGCTGGTGAGTCAAGGATATAAACCAGGAAGGTTGAAGACAATACTGACTGGGGTTGGCAGGCAGAAAGGCGAGGACGTTTGAGTGGGAAGACAGTGAGTTTTGCTTTTAGACATCTTGATTTGGAAGCAATGAGGGATACCAGAAGAGCATTCAGAACATGTCTTGAGAGGAACTGGGAATACAGTACTGCTGCTGGGGAGGTGTCAGGGAGAGAGGTGGGCAGACAGGAAGGGGATCTGTTTTCTCAGGGGTGGTAGGGGCACCGTGGAGCCAGCCTTCCACAGCCCTGGTTTCTCTGGGCATTTTTTTTTCATGGATCAGACATGTTTGGTGGGGAGAAAAATCTCAGTAGAGCAACCTTCATTAAAGTTTTGCATTCCAGGTTTGAATGAGTAGAGTGTTGAACAGGATCCTTTCCCGGAGTGATGAGGGGAAGGGATGTTCAAGCACTGAGTGGGAGAGTAGGCACAGTCTGTGTTTTGATAGAACCTCCTAATTACACTCACTCCCATCTCATGATAGATGCTAGCCAGTGGTCCTGAAAACATAGTGTCCATGAGAACCACCGAGAGCTTGTTAGGAAAAGCCATCAGCTCAGCCCTGCCACCCCAGAGATTGTGAGATTGTGATGTTTAGGTCTGAGGTGGACTCTTATGGGTTGTGTTTGTTTGTTTAATTTTCACACAGTAAATTTGACTTTGGGGAGGTGATAGTGGAGTGTGTGAGTTCCATGAATTCTAGCACAGGTCGTGGATTTGTGTATTACCACAATGCATGCAGAAGAGTCCCACCAGCCCAACAAGATCCCTTAGCTACCAATTTCTACCCACAACGGACCCTACCTCACTCCCTTGGTAAACACAGGGCTTTTCTCTGTCACTATTGTTTTTTTCTTTTCAAGTCTGGAATTATACAGTGTAACATTTGATCCTGGCTTTATTCACTCAGAATAATGCCTTTGAGATTCATCTAAGTTACTGTCTGTATCAGTGGTTTGTTCCTTTTTAGTGCTGAGTAGTATTCCATGGCATGGATGTACCACAGTTTGTCAATTACCCTGTTGAAGGACATCTGGGTCCTTCAAGGTTTTGGCAATTGGAATCTGCCTTTAAATAAGTTCACTAGATGATTCTGATACAAATGGTCCCAGATTACAAAGTCCCCTAGGTTCTCACAAATGTGAATGCTTTTAACTTTGGCTGATCTGATGAGTGGGAATGGTCTCTTATTATCAGATTTGCATATTTCTGACCATCAGGAGGGTTGATAATTTTTTAAAATCCTTGTTGCCATTTATGATTCTTCTTTGAATTGCCTACTCCTATTGTAGCTACACCAGACCAATCTGGTTCGACTTTTATGTAACAAAGTTGTGAGTTGTTCAGTTCCCATGGACCCTCAGGTTACATAATCTGAGCAAATCCAGATAAACCAAGTGTGCAGCCACAGGGGGAACCTAAGTGCTCAGACTGAGAGGCAGGGACTGAATTAAGAAGAGGACACAACATGCCAGAATTCAGGATCTAATCAGATGGAGCTTTGGCATCACCTCATGTCAGGATCCAGTCAGATTGTGCCACCAGGCATCACCTCATTGCAATAGCCAATCAGATCAACATCATTACTCTATGCTTATAAAACCTGACCTGGCCCTCGACTTGAGCAGGCACTCCTTTGGGAGCTATCCCTGGTATTCTCTTTACTTGTTGCAAGTAGTAAAATCCCCCTGCTAAACCCTCTGTGAGTGGTTGTCCTGCACCAAGTGACCAAACCTACACATTGTGTGGGTAACAATATTCTTTGCCTTCTTTTTTTTTTTAGCCAAATTATTTTTTTTTTCATGATGACTTTTAGGAGCTCTTTTATGTTAAAGATCTTAACCCTTTGTTGTAAGTATTTTTTCACAGTCTGCCTTTTTTTCTACTGTGATTCTTGACATGTTGAAAAATAACAAACATGGCTCAGTCTGACCAAAATTCCTAGAATTCACAGCCTGCAGATTAGGATCCAACAAATGCTTGCAAATAGCATAATCTGTTTGGATGACTACATTTTTGCCTGCTTGTTCAACAAGCTATTCAATATGAACTCAACCTTAAAGGCACAGCTGTATTCTGTTTTCAGCTGTATTCTCTTTGGTTCTGTGAATCACAGAGCCCTTTACTTGATTGTTTCAGCTGTTTTCCTGTGGTGGTCGGAGCCGAAGATTGTTTTCATTATTTATGAACCTAAAATTCAGAGACATTTCACACCCTCCACAGGCATGTTCTGAGCGTAGATGGGGGGGCTTTTCCTAATGTTAAGTCTCACTTTTTTACCTAATCAACTGCTAAAATAACCTTCACCTTGGAAGACATAATAATATCTCATTTACCCAGCACATAAGTGCATTTTTTTATTAGGATAAATAACTAGAGAAATAATGCATTAAAAAAAATTAATGACTGTGAGTGGTAGTTCACACCTGTAATCCCAGTACTTTGGGAGGCCAAGGTGGGCAGATCATTTGAGGTAGGGCATTGGAGACCAGCCTGGCCAGCATGGCAAAACCACATCTCTACTAAAATGGGCCAGGCATGATGGTGCATACATGTAATCCTAGCTACTCAGGAGACTGAGACAGGAGAATCACTTGAACCCAGGAGACAAGTTTAGTGATGGTGCCACTGCACTCCAGCCTCCGTGACAGAGGGAGGCTCTGTCTCAAAAAAAAATTAACCCATTTTGATGTTATTATTTCTAAAGTGCTTTAACTACTTTTATGTCTCTCAGAAGATACTAAGTATAATTCAATCTTTTCTTCAAAGGCTTGAGATATTTTTCAGTGGGAACATTCATTTTAACTGCACACCGACCTAAGTGTGCTCACCTCTGGCTGCCACTTCATCCTCTGTGCACCCTGCCACCACCAATGGGCCCCGAGTGCCCTCGATGCTTCTCCTCATGGGAATAAGTGACCTCTCTTCTTCCTCATCGGCTGTTGCTTCCTCAAAATTTCCTGCTGCATGGGATGCTGTGGCTTAAGGTGGATCACAGTTGCTGCTCAGTGGCTGGCTCTGTGACCTCCAGCCCCACAGCTCAGCAATCTCAGGAGCAGATGGTAGGGATGTTCCATCCCCCTCACCTCTTAGGCTTGGCGCTGTCTCCCCTCTTTAGAAAAGAACAAAATTGTCCATTCCTTGTTTCATTTGCCCAAAAAACATCTATTGTCCACCACATCCCAGGTAGTTGGTGCTGGGAATACAGGGGTCAGACCTTGTCCTCAGTGGCCTAGTCAAGAACAGATGCCCTATCTTAACAAGAATGCCCATGACGCTGTCTAGGTGCAAATCAGATCTCTTCTGGTCTCACCGAGGCAAGTGCTAGCCCTCCATCCTTTCCCATAAAGTATTCCCAGCCTGTGTTTCTCCCTGTGTCCAGATTGCCATCATCTGCATAGGAAGCCTGGCAAAGACACTGGTCCTAAGGGAGAGCCCATCTCCACCTGTGTGCATGGGCTCTGTACAGGCAGCAGCTCAGGCAGCACTGTCAGCTGTGGGCTTATCTCATGAGAATTGCCTTATGGCTTTCATATGTTTAAAAGGACACCATGGTTCCAGAATTGTTTTCTACTGTTTTCTTAAACTTATAAATAGTGCAGTTGTATTATAAAGGTCAATGACTCTTATGGGCTGATTTGAAAACAAAATGATTACTTCTATCATTATATCTAAGAGAAAATTATGGAGAATTCCAAGTACCTAGCTTATAAGTTACATATAGAATGCCACACATATTAGAAAATTGGGTAATGTTTGAAATGGACTGTTATTGTAATGATATAGGAGCCCTGAAGATATAGGATCAGATGTATGAATAGTTCATAGTTCATCGCCTTCGACTGTTCAGTCTTTTGAGTTCTTTTGTTTATTTTTTTGAGACAGAGTCTTGTTCTGTTGCCCAGGCTGGAGTACAGTAGCCCGATCTCGGCTCACTGCAACCTATGCCTCCTGGGTTCAAGTGATTCTCCTGTCTCAGCGTCCCGAGTAGCTGGGATTACAGGTGCATGCCATCACGCCCACCTAGTTTTTGTATTTTTAATAGAAATGGAGTTTCACCATGTTGGCCAGGCTGGTCTTGATCTCTTGACCTCGTGATCTGCCTGCCCCAGCCTCCCAAAGTGCTGGGATTACAGGCGTGAGCCACCGCGCCCGGCCCTGTTGCATCTATCTTTTTTAAATAAAAAACTCTTCTGTTGTTTGCTCCTGAATTTGTAACTGAGTCTCAAATAGTTGAAATTGCCACTTACATCCTCCCTGAAGCATTTTTTTTGTAAACCCTTCCAATTCATTGTGTTAACAATTTCTGACACGTTTGTGAGTTCCGTGTGATACCATTACCTTTTCCATGTTTTAAACTTCCCCCTTTCTAGAGAGATGAGCTTCAGGGGCTTCTGGATGCACTCCATCTGGAAGCAGAGGTCGAGGTCACCTCCTCCTGGACCAGGGCTCACTTCACCTTCGGACTGTATTTTGTCTGTGTTTTCCTTTAGTCCCACCCTTTTGTCTCTTTGCCCAGAAAATAAATTCCCTTTAAGCAAGAATTCATGGCGTCTGCACATGCAGCCCTCAAGAAACTTTTATTGAGTTGGACTAAAACCAGGCATCTCTTAAACATTTATGGCTGAAAATGCAGGATCCCTCAATAATGGAAATGCCCAGATGGTATTGAGAGTCCTGTATTGTCTCAACTTTCTTTCTTTTTTTTTTTTTCCTTTTCTCTCTCTCTCTCTCT
>NW_016107938.1:661819-686811 GCF_001604975.1 Cebus imitator
TTTTGAGACAGAGTTTTGCTCTTGTTGCCCAGGCTGGAGTGCAATAGCACCATCTCAGCTCACTGCAACCTCTGCCTCCCAGGTTCAAGTGATTCTGCTGCCTCAGCCTCCCAAGTAGCTGGGACTACAAGCACCTGCCACCACGCCTGGCTAATATTTTTATTTTTAGTAGACATAGGGTTTCACCATGTTGGCCAGGCTAGTCTTAAATTCCTGACCTCAGGTGATCTACCCACTTCAGCCTCTCAAAGTGATTACAAGCATGAGCCACTGTGCCTGGGCTTCAACATCTTAAAAAGCTCAAGAGAAGCCATATCTCATATTACCATTAATTTCATGTTGCCATGAAATGACCCTACAGCTTATTTTCTTTGGCTTTGATTCTCTATACATTTTTCTTTGGGTGAGAAAGGAAGCAAGCCAGCAGCTATGGAAGGGGACAGGCCCACAGGCTCTTCTGTGAGAGAGGTTGTTCACTGGGCCCCTGGGTAAGTGGGTGCTGGGACCTGACAATGGGGATGGAACTGCATCATCTCAGGGCTGAAAGTTGGAGGCCCTTGCTAGACCCCCTGGCCTGAGAACATCCATGTGTGAACCTGATGGACAAATGCAGGTTGCTTGGTAGATGAATCCCAACAAGATGGATGCCCCTGCAGGATTTTTCCAATATGTTTTTGTTGTTGTTGTTGTTAATGAGCAACTTTGGGGGTTTTACAAAGAATAAAGAGAAATAAGAAGAGGGCTCATTACCTGGTCCCTCTTGTGACTAAGAGCAAACATTGTCTAAACAGAAGCCTGATGTGTGGAATTTGTGAGAAAAAAACCTGAGTTCATCACTTCAATAAAGTACCCAGGCCAGGCGCCGTGGTTCACACCTGTAATCCCAGCACTTTGGGAGGCCAAGGCAGGCAGATCACCTTTGGTTAGCAGTTCGAGATCACCCTGGCCAATATGGTGAAACCCTGTCTCTACTAAAAATACAAAAATAGCCAGGCATAGTGGTGGTTGCCTGTAGTCCCAGCTACTCAAAAGGCTGAGACAGGAGAATCACTTGAACTTAGGAGGCAGAGTTTGCATGAGCCGAGACTGCACCACTGCACTCCAGCCTGGGCAAAAAGTGTGAAACTCAGTCTCAAAAAAAAAAAAAAAAAAAAAAAAAAAAAAAAAGCACACAAACTGAACTACAGAGCCAACAAAAAGTCATACCATCTCATCTCATATTACCCATTCACTCATCCACTCATCCATCTACCCATCTACCCATCCACCCTACCACTGTTCCATCCATCCATTCATCCATCCATCTACCCACCCACTCATCAATCTACCCATTCATTCATCCACCCTTCCATCTGTCCATCAATCCATCTACTCATCCATCTATCCATCCATTATCCATCCATCCATCCATCCACCCACCCATCTTATTCATCCACATTTCAAATCCATCCATCCACTCATCCATCCATCCAACCATCCACCAATCCATTCATCCACCTACCAGTCTGCCTATTCCCCACCCTTCCACTTTATTCATCCATCTGTCCATACATACATCTATTCATTCCTTCATTCATTGACATTCAACATTTTCATTTCATACCTATGGGATGCCAGGCATTGTGCTTGATATTTGTAAGGCAGGAAAATAAAAATGAAACAGATGTAGCCCAGCTCCTGTTCTCATGCAGTAAATCTTACATTCAGGAGAAACAGACAGGAAATATAGATCAACTGATGTCCTAGGACACACAGAGGAGTAGAATTGGTGTGACTCAATCCCAACAGCTCATGCTTATGAGACGCTAACTATATCTCTGTTATTCCTGGACTCAGGTCAAAGCACTCCCTCCCTCTCAGACCTCCCCTTCAGAAGGAAGTCAGAAGACCATTTCCTACTATGAATTCAACAGTGTCAACCCACTTACATCCAGGGCATGATATTTTATGTGGTAATAAGCCTAAAGGGTGGAATTCAAAATACTTTTGTTTATCACAATTTATGTGGTTTTGGGGTTTTCTTAAATAAGACAGTGACGGGCACAGACACAGACATCACAGGGTGTTGTGGTTCTGGAAAACACGTGCAATGGGGCCAAGGAAAAAGCTCCTCTTGATGTCAGAGAGGTTCTGGCCCCCATGCTGCCACAGGTGACTCGTGAACCACAGCTCTCTTTTTCTGTTTTCTTTTCAGGATTCTGTGAGGTATATGACTTTCCAACAGTTCTGAGGTTTATCACTGCAGGAGAGCCCATGTTCTTCATCCCAAGGCCATCCCATGGGAAAGATGGGCTGGACTGCCAAGTGTGTTTCTGGATTCCCAGTCACTGAGGTCAGGTTCTTTATGCAGCCTCTGCCTTACAGTGTTCCTCTAGATCAGAGCCCAGAGGATGGCCTGGCAGAGTCAGCATCAGTGAAGAGGCAGGGGGAACATTAACAACATGGAAAACTGCAGTGCTAAGTGACAAAAAGCTGATTACAGACACAACATATATAGCATGACATGATTTGATATGAATAGATTACTACAGAGACAAATACCCAAATCCTAACAGCTGCAAAGTTTTCTTTTCAAGTTCTATAGTTCATGTTGTATCTTTAGGTCTGTAATCCAGTTTGAATCATTCTTTGGTATCAGGTATGAGGTACCTGCTGAGTTCATCTTCTTTTGCGTGTGGATATACGCCCAGCAACATCTGTTGAACACACTTCCCTTTCTCCATCAAATCATTTATGCACCTGTGCTAAAAGTCAGTTGATGATATTGGTGTGGGTCTGTTTCTGGACTCTTTTCTAACTCATTGATCTATTTGTCTATGTTTAGGTGAATACCACATGGTCTTAATTACCATAGCTTTATAGTCATCCTTGAAATCAGATAGCATGAATCCTTCAACTGTATTCTTCACATCTATTTATTTCAGTTTTCCCAAAATATTTCAGACATTAGGTATTTGCAGACAGTATAACATTTCCTAGTTGTCCCTAACAACACTAACAGTCATTCCTTATTGTCCTCTAATTCTTGGCCCTCTTCATATTTCTAGGAATCATTATCTTTTTAATATTCCTTGTTCCTCTTTCCCATTGAGAGCCTGAACACTCTTATAGAAGGAAACAATACAAAAAACAAAGCAAGCATTCACCATTATCAGAGCCAGTCCTATTGCCTCTCCTTCCATGCGAGGCATCTGAGAAAGACAGCTACGCCCCACACACCGCAGAACGAGAGTGTGATTCTGGCAATGTGTTCTTATTTGTTTGTTTGTTTTGTTTTGTTTTGTTTGAGGCAGAGTCTTGCTCTGTCGCCCAGGCTGTGCAGTGGTGCAATCTCTGTTCACTGTAACCTCTGCCTCCTGGGTTCCAGCGATTCTCCTGCCCCAGCCTCCTGAGCAGCTGGGACTACAGGCATGGACCACCATGCCCAGCTAAGTTTTATATTTTAGTAGAGACGGGGTTTTGCCATGTTGGCCAGGCTGGTTTTGAACTCCTGATCTCAGGTGATCCACCTGCCTTGGCCTCCCAAAGTGCTGGGGCTTCAGGCATGAGCCAATGCCTGGCCATCTGTGGGTTTTAACTCCACTACAACAAAGTGGCTGGGCCATGGTGTATTGGCTTTCTTGATATCAAATACATTAGAATTTTGGAAATCAAATCTCAATTTTATCTCTGAGTTGCTTTGTGATCTTGAACATCTTCTCTCAGCATTTAAATTACTGTTCTTATGAGAATTAGACTTCCTCTGAATTCTGGCTTTTAGATTATAAGGTGCAACAGTCCCCCAAAGATATCAAATAAATGACACATACCCAGTAATATGACTGTGGCTTTAGAAAAAAGCACAACACCATAGTTAATCACAGAATCTACTTCCGGTGTCGCAGTGAGTCTCACAGGACAAACACATCGAACTAGGTCCCTAAAAATGTCAAGAAAACCCACATATCAGCCTAAGAGGATGATCAGAAGTGTGCTGAATCATGTTGCAGCTAAAAAGGACCGGGGGAATTTTCTCAGCCTTGTTAATATGCTCAAGAGGCTTAAAGTAAGATGAGAAAAACGAAACAGAGAAGAGCTGGAGGAAGGAAAACCCAGCAGATGTGTACTCAGGAAGTTACTTTTTGAAACGTGCGGGGTGCTCCTATGAGCAGCAGGGATCTGGAAGACTGGTTACAACATTGTAGGGAAATGGACTGTGTGTGTGGGAGTCCCTTGTCAGTGGGAATGCCCCAAGGTGCACACTTCTTAACACTCACAAAATAGCAATTACCAGCACAGTTGTGTAATCCTTCCACCCCCAGAGCTCTCATACAATAACAGGCCTCAGGATTCAGGTCCTGCAGTAATTACGACTTAACAAGTAGTCATTGGTGATATCTCTGGAGTATTTAGTATGTCCCAGGCACCAAAGCACATGTATTAATTCATTTAATCCTCACACATAACCCCAAAATATGGTTATTACTTATCCTCCCATTTTACAGATGAAGGAACCGAGGCCCAGAATTTTGCCAAGATCGCCCAGCTAGAAAGTGACTATGCTTAGATTTGAGTTAAGCCATCTGGCTCTAAAACTAGAGCGAGCAACTCTGATGCCATCCTGCAGTCTCTCACAGTCTCCAATCATCCTCCATCATAAAAGCATCAGATTCTGTACACACACACACACACACACACACACACACACACACACACACACAGAGGGTAAGTGTTCCTTGGCTATACAGTTCATTGGTTAATTTGGTCAGTACTGTCTCCCAGTGATGCTCCAGTTCCCTCTCATTCTGTGTGGCCACCACCATCCCACTCTGTCAAGCACCGTCAGAGTCATGCCCACCTTGAGTCCTTGTGTCCTGACGTCCGTCTGATCTTCCTCCTAGCAGACTCACTCCCCTGTCTTTGTCTGAATCCTACTTCCTTGGATTCAGCTGCAGATCTGTGCTCACTGGGCCACTTTTCCCTCAGCCCCTGTCCTGGCCTCAAAGCACTGGCTCCCAACCCCACATGACTCTCACTTACCTAGCTGTAGGACAGATCACTTGTTTCAAGCAGGAGTTGAGCTCTGGAGTTAGTTTCTTCCCAAGAACATGTTTATTCCATATAAGACAAATACAGAACCCATTCCCCAAATGCTCACTTGATAGGTTATTATAAGGGAACATCCCAGGCCCCTTCCCAGAGGAAGGCAGGGCCCTTCTGGGAGGAAAGGTGTGAGAATCCCACTGGAAGAGGCTGCGGGAAAGCCCTGGTGTGACTGGGCCTCTATCAGGGGATGGTTTAGGTTGAGCAGTGAGTTCCTCCACATGTGGGGTCTGGGGCTGGCTTCGTGGGGTGACCCCTGAGCTGTCCCAGAAGACCCTGCACTTAGAAGGGCCCATTCTTGGTCTAATGCTCTGCTGTCGCCAGCTTGACATTCTTAGTCGTTTTCAAACCAGGGATCCCTCATTTTCATCTTGCAGAGGGGCCTGCAAATCCAGGCCTGTCTCTGGGGCAGAGCTGACCTATCTGGAGGCTGGTCTCCACCTGTGCTGGTCTTCGAGGTGGCTGATGCTGGTGAGGTGGACCTTCAGTACTTGTATGGACCGTCCCTCACACAAGCACAGGTCTCAGTGAGCTCCTCACGCAGGGACAGCCCTGTGCCTGCCTGCTGCTTTCTGCCCAGACCCCAGCGGCAGCAGCTCCTATGACTTCTTCTGTCCCAGCACACAGTCCGGGGCTTCATTATGAGCCAAGAGAGGCCAGCACCCATCTGTCTTCTGGAGACTTCAAATTGCTTTGCATTTTCACTTCAAGGCAGCATCTCTGGGTCACCAAGGGCTGCAGGTGTCCAGGTAGAAATGGGCTCTGTCTAAGGCTGCTGCGGAGGGTGCTTGGATAGACAGCGCCCTTTGACCTTGAGGACACCCTTTGGCCAGTGACCTTCCCATTGCTAAAGGGAATCAGGAAGCTCATAGGTTAGGGCTCTTCTGAGCCAGTTTTCACAGCACACTGCACTGTGGCTGGGGCTAAGTCCTTGCCCTCTGGTGGCACTTCGAGATGATGAATGATTCCTTTGTTGGGTGGGGGAGGCACATGTGGGTCCCTATCTAGGGATCATGACCAAACCCACCCAGGCACCTGATGGCTGCCCCCAGCCCTCCCCAAAGATCTCAATCACTCCCGTGGAGGTGGAGCTCCACAACACTTCTTTGACAAGAACGTTGGGCCTCAGGGCATGGGGGATGTGATGACCTGGGGGCCTCTAGACCCCTCTTCTGTTCTGGTGAACCAGAGAAGGCTATTGTGGTGTCTCAGCCCCTCAAGAAAGGGTGGGGGCTGGGTGCAGCCACACACTCGGACAGTTAGCAAGTTCCCTGCGGGCCCAGAGCCCTGGCCTTGGCACCATCATTCACTCTGCAATCATGGAGTTGGTCTCCAGGTAAAGTTCTAGGAAAACACAGCTAAGCATCAGGAGGACATCACGGAAGAAGGGAGACTTAGGTTGAACTCTAGCTGGGACTCAGATGTGAGAAGTTGCCATAAGGCTCAGAGTTGACTAGCTCCTGAGTGTGGCCCCCTCCAAGGGAGAATGGGAGGGGTTGAGGGGAGGCAGAGGCTTCTGACATGCTTTCCCGAGCGGGAGCCAATGTCTGTCCTTGAGCACCCACAGCAATGCAACAACAATTCCAGCAATGCAACAAAACTGGTTCTTTATGGTTTGGGGACTACAGCACTTTGCAGTTGGCCTGGGGAAGACAGGTCAGTGGGCAGAGGTATCCTGGATGTGAAGGTGCAGGCTGGAAAGCAGACATGGGAGATACCAGGAGGCTTGGCTAAGGCTGGCGTTAGGGAGCAGGAAGACACAAAGCTCCATCTCAGGCTTCTCGCTTGGGTGTTGTCAAATCCTGATTCTCTTTTCCCTGGAAAAGAAAATTTCTGTCTTGAAGTTCAAACCAGTTCTTGAGAATGTGACCTTATTTGGAGACAGTGTCTTTACAGAGATAATCAAGTAAAAATGGGGTCACTAGGGTGGGCCTTAATCCAATATGAATTGTGTTCTTAAATAAAGGAGAAATTTGGAGACACACACAGAGAACCTGTGGAGATGAGGCCAGAGGTGGCAAACACAGAGATGGCCAGCAAACCACTGGAGGCCCTCAGAGCATCCAACTCTGCCAGCACCTTGCTCGCCAACTTCTGGCCTTCAGAACTGTGAAAGAATAAAGTTTCTGTGATCTTTGTCCCCTGGTTTGTGGTTCTTTACAACTCTGGGAAACACACAGAGACGCCTGTGAAGGGCGCTGCCCTCAGAGGGCTAGGGGCTGGGGAAGCCAGCTGGTTTGAAGAGGAGCATGTGCAGGGTGGGACCTGCTGAGGAGGTGTCCGCTAGGATTGTGGGAGGTGGTCAGGAAGCATTGACTGGAGCCAGGGAACCTTCTGGAACAGAGCAATCAGTTACCAGTCTCAGGGGACACTTGAAATTGGGGCCAGCAAGGGGAGGGATTAACAAAGGTGGCAGAAAACAGTCACAGGTGGGACAGGGCAGAAAAAAAAGTCACAGAAGCAATGAGAAGAAGCTGTTTGGAGGGAAGGTGTGGCCGCCCTTGAAAGACCCTGGAGACAAAGTGAGGGGGAGCGGCTGCCCTGTTGCTGTGGAAGTTCCTGGAAGCTCCAGTCCAGCCATGAGGTTTGCCTCCGTCCTCCAAAGGAAAGAGGGGCTTCTCGGGGGAAAGGACTGGCCTTCAGAGTGAAAGGAGTTTCTCAGCTATTTGTTATTTTGGCTGCTGTCCCAGGGCAGGGGCCATTTCTGAAGTTTTATGTGGAGACAGAATTTCAACCCAACCCCTGAGCTGAAGAGAACAAGATGTACTTTTTTGCTTTCTCTCTTTTACTCTTAGAAACTTCATGATGATCAACCACACCTCATATTTGCTTCATTGAGTCTATGGACCAGGAAGGATTTTCTGTGACACATTTGGGTTCTTACTCATTTACAGAGTCAAAGCTCTGTCAGCCCGGGAACTGGCCCCCAAATGAAAGACCCAGGATGGGTCCATCTTCAAGGTCATGTTTTGCAAAGGGCCCCTTTACTTTGAATTTCCTTTCCCTGAAACAGGACAGGGGAGGAAAAAAAAAAAGCCACACAGACCCTCTGTTCTGAAATAACAGGAATTTAGTGGCAGGCCTCAAAGTCTTGTTTTGCCCTTCAAAAGCCATCTTCAGAGGTATGGCTATCCCAGTGTGAGAATCTGTATTCAAATGAGGATGCCACCTTACCCATAAGGCCCTCGTGCTGAATTTTATGGATAGAGCTGGAATTGGTGCCCACACTTGGGTACTATTCGCAGGTGTGGGGTTCGTGTGTACATCAAGTAAGGGAAGTTGATACAGAGATGTGAACCTGCCTGCTGATTGGTAGAATTTTGATTTGCAGGATTATATGTGTGACTATTAGGAGTTGCGTACAAGTTTGTTAAAACAAAAAGAAAAACACCGCATGTTCTCACTCATAGGTGGGTGTTGAACAGTGAGAACACATGGACACAGGGAGGGGAGCATCACACACTGGGGTCTGTGGGGGAGAACTAGGAAACGGTCAGCAGTGGGTGGGGAGTTGAGGAGGGATAACATGGGGAGAAATGTCAGATGTAGGTGAAGGGAAGGAAGGCAGCAAACCACATTGCCAATATATGCACCTATGCAACAATCTTGCATGTTCTTCACATGTACCCCAAAACATAAAACGCAATAAAATACATATTAAAAAAAATTGGGAAAGAAAGCCCATTTCCCAGTTTTCTAAAAGAACAAACAAAAATAACAAACAAAAACATTTTCTCACCGCACCAGAGGTTGTGGCAAGGCTTGCTTCTCCCACAATCATCTGGCTCCCTCTAGCGGACCCCTGGCCACTGGAAGGTGAGGGGGAAACTATGGTCTCATCTCTGTTAGCTGATCCGCCCTCTGTCAACTCTGGCCCAGAGCCCTGGGGAAAGGAGTCATGCAAGCACGTGCAGGCTGAAATTTGGATGAAGCCCTCAGCTCTAAGGCACCCTCCTTTGTGAAGCCTTCCCAAGCCTCCCCAGGGGTTTATCCCACGCTCTTTGTGTTTTGATGTATTAGGCATATGTTGCCTAAGAATTCACATATGTCTGTCTTTTTCTCTAGACCGTGAATAACTTGAGTATATATATTTTTTCTGCATTCATTTTTTTTTTTTTGGCACCTAGCACAGTGCCTGGGACAATAGTGTTAAAAAGTAAGTGTTTGTTGACTTAGTAAGGAAATAAAATCTCAGCGAATTCAGGCTCCTCTGCTCTGTATACAAGTAAAGGGCTAGCATTGCCAAGGTTAATCTATGCAACAGCGGCTCAGCTCTTATTTCTAAGGATGTGGATGTTGGGGATATAAACCTTTCATAATGCACTTATTTTGACAGAGCTTATGCCCTAAGTTTCTTCCATAATCAAAATATAAACGTCCTATAAGCACAGGGCCTGTAAGAAGAAGACACAAGGCAGGAAGGTTTTGATGTGTGACTCACTGGGAAAGCCCAGGGGTCTAGGGCGACCAAGGGCAAGGGGGCCTTGAAACCAGGGGCAAAGAAACACTGACTGTCCATGTCTGATGGGGACTGAAAATGCTCTTGCCCTTCAAGGGGAGTTACAGAAGTGTGTCATCAGGAAGAGATACAAGAGATGCCTCGTGAGAAGTAGAGGGAGGGCCGCAGGGACTGCCTAGCCCAGTCCCTCACTGGTTGTGAAAAACAAACTCACCCGTCCAAACCCAAACAACGACTTAGAGACCCAGACAACAGCGAAAGTGAGATTTTTAATGACGGTCTTACAAAATCGGGTGTCTGATGGACAGGCACACCCAGCAGAGTTTTAACAAGCAATGTATCCGCTAGTGCGCAGGCTCCTCCCCTAGTTCCTCATGGGCTGATTACTGTGGGGTCACAATCTTCCCTGATGTCACTTATTGATTGTTAGGCAGGGCTATTTAGGTGTTTTTTTTAGGGTCGTCTTGCTGCATTTTGTTGCAGCCCACAATGTATTGCAATCCTAGTCAGCTCAGGGGTTATTCAAATTCAAGTATTTGATGTATGACCTAAGTAGTTTGACAGGCTGATAAGAACAGAGAAAGGGAGCTATTTTGCAGGCTAGTAAACTTTCATTTTAGACTAAACTTCTTTGGTTCGGGTGAAGGCAACTAAGGGGGAGAGGAAGGGGGGAAAGGGGGAGGCCTATAAGCAGGCATTGGTTATCCAAGCAATGGCCTCGTATATCCTGTTTCTTCCGTAGTTTGCTGACCTAAGTCAATTTAAGGCACTTTGTCTTGCAAATGGGCCACTGTATACATTATGTCCTTGACTGGTGAAAATGAGAGGGGCTGTGACTGACTCAGAGTCCCATAAGTCACAGACACCAGAACAGTCCCCAGCCTGTCCCTTGGCTAGGAGTCCCTGTCTCTGAACTGTGCCATCAGATTTGGAAGCACCAATGCAATAACTCTGACCTCTTTCATGCCATAGTGATCAGCCTTCTGAAAGTAGGCAGACATTCTCTCTGAAGCGTGTTTGAGGCCATGCGACAGAGGGAGGCAGCCTTTTCAGCCACACTGGGGAAGCAGAATTGGCAAGAGTAACTGGAAAGCTAAGCAGCCTCAGCGGCAAGAGCTCCGGGACCACAGCAGCAGGTCAGGAAGCTGTTTTTGAGCCATTATGTCTTTTGGGCCTGGACTTTGGTTTTAGGCCCATGCAGTGTCTGTAAGTGAGCTGTGCCACCACCCTAGCCCTGCCACTTGTGAGCAACCTGATCTCAGCAGGGTGACATGCACCCCGCTCCGCGCTCCTCTGTTTTGCAACACCACAGCCTGGTGGTTAATGGCACTGACCCGGATGACAGTTGCTTGTTTTTATTCTAACACAACCACTTAGAAGCAGGGCAACCATAGACAAGCTGGTGAACCTCTTTGTACTTCTGTGTTTCAGTTGAAAAATGGGGGTGTAAAGTTCCCTAGTCACAGAGCAGCTGTGACGGGACACACGTGAACAGCCCTGGTCAAGAGCAAAGAGCAGCCTGTGGCACACAGGTCCTCCTTCGCAAGCAACAGTCGCTGTTTGCTGTTACTGTGGGCTCCACGTTGGGGTCAGGCACACCTGTCTTCGGTGGCGTGCAATTGCAGCAAGGACCAAATGTGCATGAAAGCCGTTTGTGCCTGAAAATGCACAGATAAGCACTGAAATATAATGACTTGAAAATCGTCCAGAAGATAGGCATGGCCTGTATGGGTGCTTGACGCATGGTGGTGGCTTTACTTATTGAATAACAGGGAGGTGCGATTGTGAAGGTCAATGTTTTTATTTTATTTTATTTTATTTTTTATTTTTTTATTTTCATTTATATTTTTGTAGACATGGAGTCTTGTTATGTTCCCCAGACTGGTCTTGAACACCTGGCCTCAAGTGATCCTACCACTTCAGCCTCTGTAGTAGTGTTGGGACTATAGGTGTGAGCCACTGAGCCTGGCCTAGGTTTCATTTTATTTATTTTATTTTATTTTTTGAGACAAAGTCTCACACTGTCACCTGGGCTGGAGGGCAGTGGTGAGATCTGGGTTCACTGCAACCTCCACCTCCCAGGTTCAAGTGATTTTCCTGCCTCAGCCTCCCTAGTAACTGAGATTAGAGGCACCTGCCACCACCCCCAGGTAATTTTTTGTATTTTTAGTAGAGACAGGGTTTCACCATGTTGTCCAGGCTGGTCTTGAACTGCTGACCTCATGATTCACCTGCCTAAGCCTCCCAAAGTGCTGGGATTATAAACATGAGCCAATGTGCCTGACCTTTTTTCTTTTTTTTTTTTTTCCCATTTATTTTATTGCATTTTAGGTTTTGGGGTACATGTGAAGAACATGCAAAATTGTTGCATAGGTACACACGTGGCAGTGTGATTTGCTGCCTTCCTCCTCATCACCTACATCTGGCATTTCTCCCCTTGCTATCTCTCCCCAGCTCCCCACCCCCCACCGTCCCTCCCCTATTTTCCCCCAACTGACCCCAGTGTGTAGTGCTCCCCTCCCTGTGTCCATGTGTTCTCATCGTTCAACACCTGTCTATGAGTGAGAACATGCGGTGATTGATCTTCTGCTCTTCTGTCAGTTTGCTGAGAATGATGGTTTCCAGGTTCATCCATGTCCCTACAAAGGACCCAAACTCATCGTTTTTGATGGCTGCATAATATTCCACAGTGTATATGTGCCACATTTTCCCTATCCAGTCTATCGTCGATGGGCATTTGGGTTGGTTATGTTGCCTTCAAACTCTATATTTTGCTTTGAATTCCTGCTGAGACTCACTCCTTGCATGCCTCTGCTCCTGCAGCCCATCCACAAAGGGCCATCTGAGGAAGCTTGCTCTTCACCAGGCTCCCCCACGGTGCCAGGAACACAGCAGTGCACAAGACAGATGTGAATCTGCTGGGAAAGAAACATTAGGCAAATACAGTCTTCCCTGGGAATCTGCAGGAAATTGGTTCCAGGACCATAGGTAAGATAGGAAAATCTGCACACACGCAACACAGTGAGTCCTGGGGACCTAAGGTTATGAAAAACCAGTCTTCCGTATAGGCAGATTTTGAATTCAGAGAATACCATATTTTCTGTCTGTTTGGTTGCCGATACAAAACCCACCAACTATATTTATTGAAAAAAATGTCCACCTCTAAGTGGACCCTTGCAGGTCAAACCCATGTTTAAGAGTCAACTGTAATTTCAAATTGGTATGGTAACAATGTTAAGACTGTCACCTGGGATTTGATTTCATCCTTCGTACAAGCTATTCAGTCATCCTGTTACTCTTTCCTTGATGTTGGCAGAAGCCAGGAGACTGCTGGCTCAGGGACCATGGACACTGTTACCTGCCGCACAACCAGCAGCATATCCAGTGGCACGTCTCGGTCAGTTTCCCTCCTTCCCAGTTCCCTCGCAAGTGGCGCAGCAGGCTTAGATGATGGCTGTGTGTGCAATGAAGATTGGAACTTGGAGAGGGCACTGTATTTACAGCAAGCCAGAAGCCAGCCTGCTGTTTGTTTGGAGGGTGGCGGGGAGGGGGTGATGTTACCTTACCTCTCGGGGTTATCAGCTGGACCTGAGAAATGGTCCAGCTAAAGGACACTCAGGGCCTTGCAGTCTTGGCATGCTCAGCAAGGGACAGGGCGCAAGGATGGCCTCTTCCGACAAAGACATCAAAGACCATCTACATCCACGATGCTATCACTTTAATGCAACGTTTTCTTTTAGTTTCGTTCTTCCGGAATTTGCCTAGGTACATACATATTTTTGGAATTGTAACCATGATATACGCAACACTAAATATTCTGCTTTATTCACTTAACTGTGTATCCTAAACAGTTTCTCATACTTTCGCACCATTTTCACAATTACCTTGCACATTCCACTATGTTCATGGACCATCATTGATTGGACATTCAGGTGGCTCCCACTTTTGTTCTTGGCCCGTCTCTCTGAAAAAAATGAGGTGAGCACAGTAAGGAAAAGACACTGGGGGTGGGCGGAGCAGACTCGGCCTGCCCAAATGCTTCCTGGGTCCGCCTTCCATCCCGTCGCTCCCTTCAGCATCCTCGGCATGGGAGGATGAGAACTTCTGGGGTCTCAGGAGCTTCTGCCCAGAGAAGAAAACACCTGGTTCTCTGCCATAATGATGACGTTGAATGCTGTCTTTCATCTATGCAAAAGAGTCTATTCTAAAAGAAAACACTACAGGCAGGCAGTAGCAAACCACTGTGCTTTCAGGTCTCATGAGGAGGCCCAGAAGACATGGGAGCTGCCCTGGCTGTGAATTTCGTGCCCATGCTGGCTCATGGCAGTGGCCCTTGGCATTGGTTGGGATCTTGCAGCCAAGTCCTTCATCGATTTCTCCATCTCTGAAGCACAGACTTCTTGCCAATAGCAGTACACATGAATACATTCTTTTCTCTTATGCATGAGTAGAATGGATGTGTGCTTCAGGGTCCCAGGAGAAAACAGATGCTGTGCTCAAACAGGACAGGAGCAGGGCTTATAAAGGGCCCTGTTTACTCGAGGTGTGGCCGGGGGGTGTAGTACCACAGGGGAAAGGGAATTTGACTCCTGCCCATATGACAGGGAAGCTTGTACCACTCATATCTACACGGATAGCGCAGTGCCAGAGGAGCGGTGGGTAGAAAGGTCTGCATGGAGGGAGCTGGGAGGTCTGGGCCTAGGTAGCTCCAGGACAATTGCACCGGCAGCTGCTCTCCTCCCCTGTGATCCTCACCGGGATCCCCATCTACTGAGCCCACCTGGAAGCTGGAGGGCAGAGCCCTAATGTCCATTCAGGTTCATCTCCCGGAGTGCCCAGCGGGGCAGAGGAGCATGGGCAGCCATGTGGAGGAGCAAAAGATATCAGGCACAAAATTCCTAAGGAGACAGCAAGTTTGCCAAGGGGCACAGACATGTCTTAAATTGGTAGCTTGCTAGAGCTAGGAACATTAAAAAAAAAAGCTCCTTGCCTGTAAATGGGATAATCATAGAATGACTAAATGAGGTCAAGCCACTCCAGGACTCTGAAAACAGAAAAGAGCACTAGAAGAGGTTGAGCTCTGTGGGTTGGGTGGGTGGCAGAGGGTGCATGGGCTATGCCCAGGTACTTTCCCCAGTGGTACTCTCCCTAATTCACCTGTCCTGGTGGCATAGATTCCACATTAGCAGCTGCCAGGCTGTCCCACCTGGGGAAGGCCACGGAGGGTTCGTGAAGTGGCCTGCTGTGCTCTACTTAATCTTCCCCTGACCTTTACCTGTTCCTCTTATCTTGCAGTTTTTGGAAGCATTTTTTTCTCTGGGGCTTTGTGATGGCCAATAAGGAGGCCGTAGTCTCCCCAGAAGTTGCCAGGCACCTACTTGCCCAGCCTGCACTCCAGCTGTGGGTCAACTGGGAAGCAACAATACCTGCGACTCCCTTCTGTCCCCACCCCCAGAGGATGAATCCCCTAGCTGCCTGCCTGCTCCTCTTCAACTGAGTCTTCAGATTAGGTGGAGGGGTGGAGTCCGCAGATCAGCCTGCCCTGGGAGCGGAAAGTTGAGTTGTAGAAGGAGGCCTGGTGGTTGAGGAGCCGGGGAACATTTCATCCTTCACTGATAGGCTCCTCCAGTCTCAGTCCTGAGCCACTTCTGAACTCAGAGGCGGGAGCATGCGCAAGGGAGAAATAGGTATGGCTCCCAGTGGGAGGAGGGCCCGGGATCAAAGCCCCGCTTAATACCTCACTTAGCATCACAGTTTGCATGTGCACTTTTCTGAGAACTAGGCAAAAAAGAGATGTACAATCACAGTGCTCCCTAAACTCCACTTCAGTCGTACCCAATTTCAAAAGGTGTCTAGCAGGTAAGGTGGGATGGCAGAAAGATCCCAGAGTCACAAGCACCTGGGAACCCCCAGGCTGGCACTTTCTGAATCACTTAGTTGGATGAGATCTTAGAAAACCTCTCCTCACCCTTCCTGAAAATCCATCATCACTTCCAGTGAAGCAAACCTGTTGCCTTCCAAAGCAGCCTACTCCCTTATCAATAGTTCTTATTGTTAGAAAATGCCACCTGAAATTTAGCTGAAACTGTCTAAAGGAGTGCTCAAGTCCAAATGAACTTCTCTACCTCATTAAGTAGAATAAGAAAATTATAAGCCAGGACCATCTTGAATTTAGCCTTTGTTAAAATTAAGGTAAGGTTTGACCCTTCAAACTTCAGTAACAAGAAACTTAGAGGACCCAGCTGCTGTTGCCATTTTTAAGAGCTGAATTGATATTAACATTTGCTCAGAAAGACAAGAGAATACCCACATTTCCAGTACATTAAAAGTAAAAATCTATACTTCTTTTGTATGTTGTCATTTAAAATAATGAGTTTATCAGCTTAATTAGATAGAGCAAAAGCTTTTATATTATTTGGAAAGGTTTGGGTTTTGTTTTGATTGCCCCATCTTGGGAACGTGGGCGTATATCTGGGAAATGATATTTGTCAGAGTGTCTGTTGTAGAAAACTGCAATGCTCACTTCAAGTTGTGATCTTTTTTGCCACAGGGGTTTGTTCTAATTCCCCAACCTTGCCATGACTGACCTGGGTCATCACCGTGTGCTTAGTGAAGAGCCTTGGAAAATTGTGTATAGACCCTTATAGAGTTGGTCACATAGGTAAGGACTTTCCTTCTGTTGAAAACATTTTATAACTATAATAAAGTGACTGTTGTAGATTAACTTTACAATACAATATGGATCCTCAATTTCTCTCAACAAAGACTAGCGTATATAAATTTCAGTGTCTTTTAAAATTAGCTAGTAGTTAGTAGAAAGCCCACAGAGTCTACTGTAACCCTCTAACCTTCTACACTTACGGTTTAAGTCTGTCTAGATGTATGACTTCCCAGAGGCTGCTGAATGTTGACCTTTTGCCTGGTAAGTATTCAGTCTTTGGATTTTTCTTACGTAATATGCTGGAACCACATGATATTATATCCGATCATCACATGGTCTGATATCTGGGGCTTATAATTTTCTTTTTCCACTTCCTATCTCAGACCATTAATGGTGACTATAAAAGTTTTTCGTTAGAAATACATGCTAATAAATATCATGCCTTTGGTATTAGGTGGCAATTAAGTGAAACAGCCTGAAATTCTGCTTTCTGATACCAAGATGGAACTTTGCCGAGATTACTGTTTCACTAACCAAAAATATCAGAATACTCAGGGGAGTTTTTTTTTTTTTTTTTTTTTTTAATGTAACTTTCATAAAGGAAATGAAAGACATGTGGAGTCCGGTCTCTCAATACTGCATGCAGGTTTGATTGCATTCTAAGCAAGTTGACTGTGTTATGATACATTTCACATTTTCTGTGATTTTATTTGTGCTGAGACCTTATGCAATGACAAAGCAGATTTTTTTTTACACTGACCTAAACTGAGAAAAGAAAACCAGACTTCCTTTCACCCTTTAAACAGGCGAGTGCTTCAAGTACACTTGGGGTCCCTCTCATCAAGCACAGCCAGGCCTTCTTGATCCACGAAGCTTGTGACTTTTTCTCCCACAAGGTGCACATCTTGTATTTTTTCTTACTGACAAATTGGCTTTAAAGTCAAGTTCTGTATCGCCCTGGCCCCCATGACTCCAACTCCTGCTTCTCGAGGGATCTCTGCCCACAGGGTATAATCTCCGCTAAGGTGCAGTGCATTGCTGTGCCCACACCTAGGTCCTGGGGATGGGATCCCTTTGCCTTTCCTCATATCCTTCCACCCTCAACACGTCCAAATGTGAACACAGCTTCTCTCCAAAGTGCCCCTTCACCACACCAGCTCCCAGACACCTCCTTTCTTCTCCTTGCCAGCCAGTCCCCATTATTGGCCATGTCCTGGCAGAGGCTGACTGATCCCACAGTCTGTCAAGGTTACTGGACAGGAGCATGGGCAGGATAGGATTTAGGCTCTGCCAGTGCCTACATTCTAGGGGTGCCTTGATCTCCTGGCTTCCTGAGATGAGATGGTCTCATGGCCCCCTTGATAGATCTAAGAAGTCTTCTGTCCTTGTTCTGCTTCCAACACCCCATAAATGACCCCCAACTCATGTACTTAGCTTCTGTTTTAGATGTAGGCACAAGTGCATATATATTTGTCAAGAAAACTGGGATTTTTAGCCCTCTAACAGGTAGCTTTGGAATCTTCTTCACTTGCTCTCTCCTTTAAGAAGGGCTGTTGCTGTTTCTTGCTGTCTGGATGTTCCCATCCTTCCTCCTACATGAAAACCCAAGGGGCCCCATACATTCTGTTTTCTCATGTCTAGACTCTGGTCCATTCCTTGTTGGTACTGCACAATGTGGCACCATTTCACACTTTCTTTTCCATTTTTTTTTTTTCCTTTTGAGACAGAGTCTCACTCTGTCAACCAGGCTGGAGTGTAGTGGCATGATCTTAGCTCACTGCAATCTCTGCTGCCCAGGTTGAAGCAATTCTCCTGCCTTAGCCTCCTAAGTAGCTGGGATGACAGGCACCTGCCACAATGCTTGACTAATTTTTGTAGTTTTAGTAGACATGGGGTTTCACCATCTTGGCCAGGCTGGTCTTGAACGCCTGACCTCATGTTTCACACTTTCTCCAACATATTAGTATTCAGGTGACTTGAGGGCTAGGACAACACAGTGAAAAATCATATTTTTCTTCTATCTTCCAACATGCCAACTCCCAAATCCATGTGATTTTATGGATTTTTGGATGGCCACCCAAACACAAAAGCTGACTTTCCCATTTGTGGTGCTGGCCTTCATCAGTGTAGGCAACTATCATTTGTCTATTCACCAATTCACTCATTTACTCAACAGACACTGGCTGAGTGTTTCCTGGAAGACTACTACTGTGCTGAATTACTCCTTAAGGATCTTATCGTTTAATGAGGGAGACAAATAAATAAGTGTTTTGGTTCTGTGAAGAGTCTGCCCAGAGCACAGAGATAAAAAAGGAAGCTGTTGATTCTACCTGCAGGAACAGGAATTGATTTATGGAGGTGTCACAGAAATTACAGCTGAATCTTGAAAGGTGAGTGTTGCCAGGAGTGAGCAAACGGGAGCCACCGTTTCATCAGACATGTCTGTGATGGCCAAGGCACTTGCATAGAGTACAGGGCATGTGCTGCAAGTGGGTACGGTGCAGGGAGCAGGGACAATGAGGCTGGAGAGAGGGCCCAGGGGCTGCTCCTGTGTGATATGCCAGCAGCTTAGATTTTAGCCTGTGAGCAACCTGGAGTGGCATGACCAGGGAGATGAGGAAGAACAAAGATTTATGCAAAACCATCTGGCTCGGATGAATAATTGATAGGGAGGCCATTCATCGAGATATGCGTGAAGGATAGAAGCAGGCTTGGTGGGAGAACTGCAACCAGCTCCCACCAATGGAACATAAATGTGGGACTATCCAGTAGATGGCGACCCAGGAGGGACTGAAGATAAGATCTCATGAGATCAAGAACACAGAGTAGGTGGAATGTTGGGAGAGAATCAGACCATTTGGAGGAGGTACAAAGACAGAAAAGAGAAGGGAAAGGATAGAACCAAAAAGGCAAGGAAAGGGAGGGGGAAAAAGAGGAAAATAAATAAGACAACGTCTTAGAAACAAACATGGACACTGGCCTTTAAGTGACCACTAGGGAAAAGGTTTTTGTGAGAAGGAAAGATCAGGAATGAGGCAAAAGAAAGGAGGAAGGTGTGACCAATAGTAAGGAACTCACGATATTGAAGGGAGACGATTTTAGTAAATGTCATTGATCTTGCAGTTGGAGAAAACTGACCAGTTCAAATCATCGGGCCAGTGGGGTTTGCAGGAACTGAAGCACGAAAGGTGTCCCCAGCCCTACATCCATGTGGCTGATCTCTCCTCAACCTGAGGGTCAATCAGAAGAAGAGAAAGGGAGCTAAACAAAGGGCAAGGGAAGAAAAGCAAGGCAGAGGTTCAAGGAAACAGGCCATGAGTGGCGCAGTGAAACTATGGTATCGGGAATGTGGAATCAGGTGCTGGAGACCGTGGGAATTTGCTCACTCAGACAATGCATCTGAGACTTCACCTCTGTCATCAGATCCTGACTTATCTAGAGCACATCTGTTAACCAAGCCACCCTGCAAGGAACTAAAATAATTACCAATGTGCATTTGACCTGCAGCCTTCTGAGTGGGTTCTATTATCATTTGTAGCTGATAATGTGGGTAGAATAGTCACAAGTTCAGTTGTCTGCCCAGATAAAATAAAAAACAAAAACAACAGTGAATGAGTGATGGAGAAGTAGAGAACTATAATTTTTTCCTTAGGGGCTTGGTCTGAAAAGGAAAATAAAATAATAGGGTGGGAAGGTGAAAAGGAGGAGCAGAAGCTGGATGATTATGATTGGGTTTGTGAAGAAATTTTTATGTTTACTTCAGGGAGGATTCTCATATTTACTATACTGAGTATCCCTATTCATGAACACAGAATTACCTTTATTTAGTCATAAAGCAACATAATTTTTTCATATTGGTTTTACTAAGTCCATGCTGAAAGATTTATAGATGTAATACTACTATAAATAGATCACCCTATTTCGGGGATGTCATGTGCATTCTGCAGCTCTTTTTTTTTTCTTTTTTGCATTCTGTTTTGTTGGTCGAGTTGTCTTTTTTTTAAATTGTACTTTGGGCTCTGGGGTACCTGTGCACATCCTGCACCCTGCAGGATTATTGCATAAGTACATACATGCCATGGTGGTTTGCTGTCTCCTTCCCCCGACTCTGTCACCTACATCAGGCATTTCCCCCAGTGTTATCCCACCCCATCCTCCCTGCCCCCCCTGCTGTCGCTCCTCTACCCTCCCCTCCCCTCCACCCCACCCAACCTAGCCCAGTCAGCGTTGTTCTCTTCCCTGTGCCCAAGTGTTCATATTGTTCATCACCCTCCTGTGAGTGAAAACATGCGGTGTTTGGTTTTCTGTTCTTGTGTCAGTTTGCTGAGAATGATGGTTTCTAGATTCATCCATGTCTCTGCAAAGGACATGAACTCATCATTTTTTATGGCTGCATAGTATTCCATGATGTATATGTGCCCCATTTTCTTTGTCCAGTCTATCATTGATGGGCATTTGGGTGGGTTCCAGGTCTTTGCTATCATAAACAGCACCACAACAAACATATGTGTGCATATGTCTTTATAATGAAACAATTTATAATCCTTTGGGTATATACACAGTAATGGGATTGCTGGGTCAAATGGAATTTTGATTTCTAGATCCTTGAGAAATTGCCACACTGTCGTCCACAATGGTTGAAATAATTTACCCTCTCACCAATAGTGTAAAAGTATTCCTTTTTCTCCACATCCTCTCCAGCATCTGTTGCCTCCATATTTTTTAATGATTGCCATTCTAATTGGCGTGAGATGGTATCTCAATGTGGTTTTGATTTGCATTTCTCTAATGACCAATGATGATGAGCAGTTTTTCGTATGTTTGTTGGCTGCATGTATGTCTCCTTTTGGAAATTGTCTGTTCATATCCTTTGCCCACTTTTGAATGGGTTTGTTAGTTTTTTTCTTGTAAATCTGATTTAATTCTTTGTAGATTCTGGATATTAGCCCTTTGTCAGTTGGGTAGATTGCAAAAATTTTTTCCCATTCTTTTGGTTGCCAGTTCACTCTTATGACTGTTTCTTTTGCTGTGCAGAAGCTCTTGAGTTTAATTAGATCCCATTTGTCTATTTTGGCTTTTGTCGTTCTTGCTTTTGGTGTTTAGGTCATGAAGTCCTTGTCTGTGCCTATGTCCTGAATTGTTTTGCCTAGGTTTGCTTCTAGGATTTTTTATTGTGTTAGTTCTTACATTTAAATCGTTAATCCATCTGGAGTTAATTTTCGTATAAGGTGTAAGGAAGGGGTCCAGTTTCAGCGTCTTGCATGTGGCTAGCCAGTTTTCTCAACATCATTTATTAAACAGGGAATCCTTTCCCCATTGCTTGTTTTTGTCAGGTTTGTCAAAGATCAGATGGTTTTAGATGTGTGGCGTTGCCTCTCAGGCCTCTGCTCTATTCCATTGGTTTATATCTCTGTTTTGATACCAGTACCATGCTGTTTTGATTACTGTAGGCTTGTAGTATAGTTTGAAGTTAGGTAGTGTGATGCCTCCAGCTTTGTTCTTTTTGTTCATTTGGCTATGCGGGCTCTCTTTTGGTTCCACATAAAGTTTAAAGTGTTTTTTTACAGTTCTGTGAAGAAGGTCATTGGCACCTTGATGGGGATAGCATTGAATCTATACATTACTTTGGGCAGTATGGTCATTTTCACAATATTGATTCTTCCTAACCATGAGCATGAAATGTTTTTCCATCTGTTTGTGTCCTCTCTTATTTCCTTGATCAGTGGTTTGTAGTTCTCCTTGAAGAGATATTTTACATCCTTTGTTAGTTGTATTCCTAGGTATTTTATTCTCTTTGTAGTGATTGTAAATGGGAGTTTACTTATGGTTTGGCTCTCTGTTTGTCCTTTGTTGGTGTATAGAAATGCTTATAATTTCTGCACGTTGATTTTGTATCCTGAGACTTTGCTGAAGTTGCTTATCAGCTTAAGGAGGTTTTTGGCTGAGACGATAGGGTCTTCTAAATATACAATTATGTCGTCTGCAAATAGGGACAATTTGACTTCTTTTCCTAATTGAATGCCCTTTATTTCTTTTTCTTGCCTAATTGCTCTGGCTAGAACTTCCAATACTATATTGAATAGGAGTGGTGAGAGAGGACATCCTTGTCTAGTGCTAGTTTTTAAAGGAATGCTTCTAGTTTTTGCCCATTCAGTATGATATTGGCTGTGGGTTTGTCATAAATAGCTTTTATTATTTTGAGATACATTCCATTGATACCTAGTTTATTGAGAGTTTTTAGCATAAAAGGCTGTTGAATTTTGTTGAAGGACTTCTCTGCATCTATTGAGATAATCATGTTATTTTTGTCTTTGGTTCTGTTTATTATAGATTTGCATATGTCGAACCTGCCTGGCATCCCCGAGATGAAGCCTACTTGATTGTGGTGGATAAGCTTTTTGATGTGCTGTTGGATTCGGTTTGCCAGTATTTTATTGAAGATTTTTGCATCAATGTTCATCATGGATATTGGCCTGCAATTTTCTTTTTTAGTTGTATCTCTGCCAGGTTTTGGTATCAGGATGATGTTGGTCTCATAGAAACAATTAGAGAGGATTCCCTCTTTTTGTATTGTTTGGAATGGTTTCAACAGGAATGGTACCAGCTCCTCTTTGTACATCTGGTAGAATTCTACTGCGAATCCATATGGACCTGGACTCTTTTTGTTGGTAGGCTATTAACTGATGCCTGGACTTCAGACCTCGTTATTGGTCTATTCAGGGTTTCAACTTCTCCCTGGCTTAGTCTTGGAAGTGTGCAAGTGTCCAGGAACTTATCCATTTCTTCCAGATTTACTGGTTTATGTGCATAGAGCTGTTTGTAGTAATCTCTGATGGTAATTTGTATTTCTGAGGAATTGGTGGTGATCTCCCCTTTGTCATTTTTTATTGCATCTATTTGATTCTTCTCTCTTTTCTTTTTTATTAGTCTAGCTAGCATATCTGTGTATTTTGTTGATCTTTTCAAAAAACCAGCTCCTGGATTTATTGATTTTTTGAAGGCTTTTTTGTGTCTCTATCTCATTCAGTTCTGCTCTGATCTTAGTTATTTCTTGTCTTCTGCTGGCTTTTGAGTTTTTTTTATCTTGCTCCTCTAGCTCTTTCAAATTTGATGATACGGTGTCGATTTTAGATCTTTCCTTGATTCTCATGTGGGCATTTATTGCTTTAAATTTCCCTCTAGACACTGCTTTAAATGTGTTCCATAGATTCTGGTATGTTGTGTCTTTGTTCTCATTGGTTTTGAAGAACATCTTTATTTCTACCTTCATTACGTTGTTTATCCATTTGTCATTCAGGAGCAAGTTGTTCAGTTTCCATGTGATTGTGAAGTTCTGAGTGCTTTTCTTAATCCTGAGTTCTAATTTGATTGTGCTGTGATCTGAGAGACTGTTTGTTATGATTTCCATTCTTTTGCATTTGCTGAGGAGTAATTTACTTTCAATTATGTGGTCGATTTTAGAGTAAGTGTGATGTGATGCTGAGAAGAATGTGTATTCTGTGGATTTGGGGTGGATAGTTCTGTAAATGTCTATTAGGTTCACTTGGTCCAGATCTGTGTTCAAGTCCTGGATTTCCTTGTTGACTTTCTGACTCTTTGATCTGTCCAATACTGTCAGTGGAGTCTTAAAGTTTCCCACTATTATTGTGCAGGAGTCTAAGTCTCTTTGTAGGTCATTAAGAACTTACTTTATGTATCTGCATGCTCCCGTATTGAGTGCATATATATTTAGGATAGGTAGCTCTTTCTTGTTGCATCAATCCCTTTACCATTATGTAATGCCCTTCTTTGTCTCGTTTGATCTTTGTTGGTTTAAAGTCTGTTTTATCAGAGACTCGCATTGCTACTCCTGCTTTTTTTCCCCTCTCCATTTGCTTGGTAAATCTTCCTTCATCTCTTTATTTTGAGTCTATGTGAGTCTTTGCACGTGAGATGGGTCTCCTGAATACAGCACACTGATGGGTCTTGACTTTTTGATCCAGTTTGCCAGTCTATGTCTTTTGATTGGGGCATTTAAGCCATTTACATTCAACGTTAATATTGTTCTGTGTGAATTTGATCCTGCCATTTTGTTACTGGCTGGTTTTTTTGCCTGTTAGATGACGCGGTTTCTTCATTGTGTCATTGTTCTTTACCATTTGGTATGTTTTTGGAGTGGCTGGTACTGGTTGTTTCTTTCCATGTTTAGTACTTCTTTCAGGAGCTCTTGTAAGGCAGGCCTTATAATGATGAAGTCTCTCAGCAATTGCTTGTCCATAAAGGATTTTATTTCTCCTTCGCTTACGAAGCTTAGTCTGGCCAGATATGAAATTCTGGGTTGAAAGTTCTTTTCTTTAAGGATGTTGAATATTTGCACCCACTCCCTTCTAGCTTGTAGAGTTTCTGCCAAGAGATCCACTGTGGGTCTGATTGTCTTTCCTTTGTGGGTGACTTGACCTTTCTCTCTGGCTGCCCTTAGGATTTTTTCTTTCATTTCAACCCTGGTGAATCTCACGACTATGTGCCTTGGGGTTGCTCTTCTTGAGGAATATCTTTGTGGTGTTCTCTGTATTTCCTGGATTTGAGTATTGGCCTGCCTTGTTAGGTTGGGAAAGTTCTCTTGGATAATATCCTGAAGAGATTTCCAATTTGCATTCATTCTCCTGGTCACATTCAGGTATGCTGATCAAGCGCAGATTAGGTCTTTTCACATAATCTCAAATTCTTGGAGGTTTTGTTTGCTTCTTTTCACTCTTTTTTTCTCTAATCTTCACTTCTCGTTTTATTTCATTGATTTGATCTTGTATCTCT